>NC_025702.1:11204786-11217899 GCF_000633955.1 Camelina sativa | reverse complement strand
AGCATCTTGAGCGTGTCATCACAAAGAGTGCGGGTGGGCTCGATCTTTACGGACAGCAGCTTGTTGTATTGGTTGGCGTCCCTCTGATCCCAAACCGTGTCAGACTCGGCGGGTAACGAGTCATCGTTCATGTTGAACAGTTCTCCCTCGCACCATGGCCACGAGAATGATTGTGAATCGTCGGTTGGTCTCTTTGTTGTGCTCTTTCTTCCCGAGGTAGAGCGTCTAGGGGCCATTTTGTACCTTGAGTGTGTGCTTAAATGGACTAGAGATTGAGGATTGTGGTGGATAATAAAGCAATCTAGTCTCAAAAATCACTGAAATCGGTCTATTTTTGAAAAAGTTAGCAATGGGAGAGAATGAGAGCTTCGACGGCGACGAGGAGAAGAAGAGAAGAAAGAAGGAAGAAGAAAAGAGAGAAGGGTTTGCGATTTGGTGGGTTACCTGGGCCTGGGCCTGAAATTCATTAAACTTACCTGGCCCAATCGCTCTTCTCTTTTTCTTTGGTTCTCAATTCGCCGAGCATGTGCATCGGGTTGCTCCCGTCCTGCGAGCATGTGCTCCGCGTCTTCTTCCAACATTCCTGAAACCGAAAAGAGAAGAAACAAATCCTAAAAAGAAAAAGAAAAACTCAGCATTATATACCTGGTGGGTTGCCTCCCACCCAGCGCTTGTTTTAAGTCATTAGCTTGACTCGAAAGCTCCTTAGGCAATAGGAGGGTCGCCTAGGGCGAAGGTTTCACCCCTTTGGTGCTTAGAGGCGGCAAGGTATGGCTTCAGCCTCTGTCCATTCACCACAAATTCTCCTCCTTTTGTGTCCAGCAACACAACAGCCCCATATGGTCTAATCTCCTTGATGGTGAAGGGTCCGAACCATCTTGATCTTAGCTTTCAGGGAAACAGTTTCAGCCTAGAGTTGAACAAAAAGACTTGATCATTAGGAGCAAAGGTCCTAGTGAGAATTGGGGTTTTCGGAGCATGTGTTCCCAGGCGGAGCATGTGCTCGGCGGGATCAAAGATGCCGATCGAGTAAACATGTTCTTCAGGAAGGCTATCATCCAAGGGTAGCTCTTCTTCTATCCTCATTCTTGATAAGTGATCTGCAACTCCGTTCTCAATACCCTTCTTGTCTTTAATCTCCAAGTCAAACTCTTGAAGCAACAAAATCCAACGGAGTAGCCTTGGTTTTGCATCCTTCTTGGTCAGTAGATACCTCAATGCTNAGGTGACCCTCCCCCGGACTTACTTCACACCGTCTCCGGTGTGAAAATAAGCCAAAGAGAGACCTAGACAAGAAGAAAAATAAAGATAACAATAAAAATGAAAAGAAAATAAGGCGGATAGGACAATGATGGTGTGTGTAACCACGATCAGGCGTCAGAATCATCTGGGCTTTCGCTCTCCGAACGGGCAAGGCGGTGCCTCCGACGTGGTGGTCTCACCGGTGGGCTTGGGTCGGCGGCGGTGGTGGTGTGGTGGCAGCAACCGCGAGATAGTGCCGTCAGGATCCTCCGCATCAAGCTGTTGTTCTTCTGCTGCGACTCGACCATCCATCTCCTGTACTCAGCGGTATCGGGCTCATCAGAGATCGGTGGGAGATCAAACTCACCCTGAGGATCGGATGATGTGAATGGTGGAACGCTGTCCTCGCGGTGGTGGGATGAGCTAGCAAAGTCCGCTGGTGGTGGATCAAACTGGGTAGGTGGAGGCGAAACATCTCCCAGAAGTAGTGGGGCGCGGGAGAAACGCAGATCATCCACCGTGGCTAGCTGCATAAGCTCAGGAGCTGGGAGGCGAAGGCTCCCCTGATTACCGTCAGGGCCACCGTACCGGTATGTGTAGAAGGGGTTGGCTAACTGGATGACTCGGGAGTGGACCAGATGCTGTATGTCAATGCGCTCCCTCTGCTCTACACGAGAATACCTCGTCAGATCGATCCGCATGTGCTCAAAGAGATGAGTGAGAAGGCTGCCAATCCTCTCTGTACGGCCAGAAGTCTTGTGCTTAGCAGCACAGATCATCTCAGCGAAGTGCATAGCCATGTTGCACCGCACATCAGATGGAGCAGGTGCTCCAGGAAACAGAGCATGTGCTCCGGGAGCCGCGGGTGTCAAAAAGCTGCACCCCAAGTACAACATCAGCAAGTCGTCGTGGTGGACTTTGTTCCCGATGTCGCGGTTGAAGACGAGGTTGCTGAAGACGCGGGAGGCGATCCTGACTGCGGGATGCCAGATGCTCGTCTGGCTGGCCCTGTTGGAGCGGTAGGGCCCCGAAGCTATCAAGCTCCAAAAGGTGGCTGCCTCTGGGAACTTCCTCGGGAAGCTCATGTTCTCGTCCTCGAGATAGAACCCGTAATGGAGGCCGAAGTCATGCAGGGGCAATTCGTAACGGCGCCCGCCGGCCTTAAAAGAGAATGTGGCGCCGGCGATGGATTTCTTCTTGGGGTCAGCGTGTGTGAGTGTGGTGAAGGCGAGGCACTGCCGGACCAAGTCAGGGTATAAGTCGCCCTCCCAAGTGGTAAAGATCCCAACACGCGCTTGGCACAATATCTGGTAGACTTGGTCGTGCAAGCCAAGCATCTTGAGCGTGTCATCACAAAGAGTGCGGGTGGGCTCGATCTTTACGGACAGCAGCTTGTTGTATTGGTTGGCGTCCCTCTGATCCCAAACCGTGTCAGACTCGGCGGGTAACGAGTCATCGTTCATGTTGAACGGTTCTCCCTCGCACCGTGGCCACGGGAATGATTGTGAATCGTCGGTTGGTCTCTTTGTTGTGCTCTTTCTTCCCGAGGTAGAGCGTCTAGGGGCCATTTTGTACCTTGAGTGTGTGCTTAAATGGACTAGAGATTGAGGATTGTGGTGGATAATAAAGCAATCTAGTCTCAAAAATCACTGAAATCGGTCTATTTTTGAAAAAGTTAGCAATGGGAGAGAATGAGAGCTTCGACGGCGACGAGGAGAAGAAGAGAAGAAAGAAGGAAGAAGAAAAGAGAGAAGGGTTTGCGATTTGGTGGGTTACCTGGGCCTGGTGGGCCTGGGCCTGAAATTCATTAAACTTACCTGGCCCAATCGCTCTTCTCTTTTTCTTTGGTTCTCAGTTCGCCGAGCATGTGCATCGGGTTGCTCGCGTCCTGCGAGCATGTGCTCCGCGTCTTCTTCCAACATTCCTGAAACCGAAAAGAGAAGAAACAAATCCTAAAAAGAAAAAGAAAAACTCAGCAATATATACCTGGTGGGTTGCCTCCCACCCAGCGCTTGTTTTAAGTCATTAGCTTGACTCGAAAGCTCCTTAGGCAATAGGAGGGTCGCCTAGGGCAAAGGTTTCACCCCTTTCGTGCTCAGAGGCGGCAAGATATGGCTTCAGCCTCTGTCCATTCACCACAAATTCTCCTCCTTTTGTGTCCAGCAACACAACAGCCCCATATGGTCTAATCTCCTTGATGGTGAAGGGTCCGGACCATCGTGATCTTAGCTTTCCGGGAAACAGTTTCAGCCTAGAGTTGAACAACAAGACTTGATCATTAGGAGCAAAGGTCCTAGTGAGGATCCGCTTGTCATGGTAGGCTTTGGTACGCTCCTTGTAGAGTTTTGAGTTTTCATAGGCGAGGTGCCTAATCTCCTCTAGCTCATGCAGTTGCATCTTCCTCCTTTCATGGGCGCTCTTAGTGTCAAAGTTCAGCATTTTCACTGCCCAAGCAGCCTTGTACTCTAGCTCAACAGGAAGGTGACACGCCTTACCATACACCAAGTGAAACGGTGTAGTCCCCAGGGGTGTTTTGTAGGCGGTTCTATAAGCCCATAGAGCCTCATCTAGCTTCTGAGACCAATCCTTCCTTGTTGTGTTCACTGTTTTTTGCAAAATGCTCTTAATCTCCCGGTTAGAGATCTCAACTTGGCCGCTTGTTTGTGGGTGGTAGGGGGTGGCGACCTTGTGCCTCACTCCATTCTTCTTGAGAAGACTCTCAAAGACCTTGTTAATGAAATGCGATCCACCATCGCTAATGACTACCCGTGGGACACCAAACCGTGGGAAAATAACCGACTTGAACATCTTGAGCACGGTCTTTGCATCATTATTGGGGCTGGCCAAAGCTTCTACCCACTTGGACACGTAATCGACAGCCACCAATATGTACTCATTGCCGAATGAGTTCGGGAAAGGTCCCATGAAGTCAATTCCCCAAACATCAAATACCTCAACCTCCAAGATGAAATTCTGAGGCATTTCATTCCTCCTGCTGATGTTCCCTTGTCTCTGACATGTGTCGCAAGTAGACACGAACCGCTGCGCATCTCTGAACATGGTAGGCCACCAATAACCCGCTTGAAGAGCTTTGGACACGGTTTTGAAAGTAGCAAAGTGTCCAGCATAGGGTGAGCTATGGCAATGAAACAAGACTCCAGGAACCTCCTCCTCAGTCACACACCTCCTGAAAACACCATCCGAGCAATGCCTATAGAGGTAAGGCTCATCCCAAAAATACCGCCTTATGTCTTTTAGGAACTTCTTCTTCTTGTTCCCCACAAACTCAGTAGGTTCTTTCTCTGCTGCTAGGTAGTTTGCATACTCTCCAAACCAAGGAAAACTCGGCTGTTTGTTGGTATCGATTGCCTTGCACGGGGTTTTCGGAGCATGTGCTCCCAGGCGGAGCATGTGCTCGGCGGGATCAAAGATGCCGATCGAGTAAACATGTTCTTCAGGAAGGCTATCATCCAAGGGTAGCTCTTCTTCTATCCTCATTCTTGACAAGTGATCTGCAACTCCGTTCTCAATACCCTTCTTGTCTTTAATCTCCAAGTCAAACTCTTGAAGCAACAAAATCCAACGGAGTAGCCTTGGTTTTGCATCCTTCTTGGTCAGTAGATACCTCAATGCTGCATGATCAGTGTGAACAACCACTTTGGAACCAACAAGGTATGATCGGAACTTCTCAAAAGCAAACACAACCGCTAAAAGTTCTTTCTCGGTTGTAGCGTACTTGCACTGAGCCTCATCCAAGGTGCGGCTGGCATAGTATATCACGTGCAGCTTCTTGTCTTTTCTCTGTCCCAGAACTGCTCCCACGGCATAGTCACTCGCATCAGTCATGACCTCAAAGGGAAGGTCCCAATCTGGCGGTTGTACAATCGGAGCGCTAACCAAGGCTCCCTTGATCGTGTGAAACGCTTCCAAGCAAGCAGAATCGAAATCAAACTTCACTTCCTTACACAACAGCTGGGTAAGTGGTCTTGCTATCTTGGAGAAATCCTTAATGAACCGTCTGTAGAAACCGGCGTGGCCAAGGAAACTGCGGATCCCTTTTACCGAATTAGGCGGTTGTAAACTCATCATCACCTCAACCTTGGCTTTGTCAACCTCAATCCCCTTTTCAGAAATCTTGTGTCCCAGCACTATCCCATCTCTGACCATGAAGTGGCATTTCTCCCAATTCAGCACCAGATGTTTGTCTTCACACCGCTGCAACACCCTGCACAAATTAGACAAACAAACGGAAAAGGAGCTCCCATAGACGGAGAAATCGTCCATGAAAACTTCCATTATATCCTCAATCAGGTCAGTGAAAATGGACATCATGCATCGTTGGAAGGTCGCTGGTGCATTGCACAAGCCAAACGGCATTCTGCGGTAAGCAAAGGTGCCGTAAGGACATGTGAATGTGGTCTTCTCTTGATCGTCGGGATGGATTGGGATCTGAAAGAAACCTGAATAGCCATCTAAGAAACAGTAGTAAGGATGGTTAGCCAATCTCTCAAGCATTTGATCAATAAACGGCAAAGGAAAATGATCCTTACGGGTCGCAGCATTAAGTTTTCTATAGTCTATGCACATGCGATGTCCCGTAACTGTCCTAGTAGGAATCAACTCATCCTTATCATTCTTAACCACTGTAATTCCACCTTTCTTAGGGACTACATGAACTGGACTAATCCAGGAACTATCAGAAATAGCATAAATTACACCCGCATCTAGAAGTTTCATTATCTCTTTCTTAACAACATCCTTTAGATTCGGGTTCAACCTCCTCTGATGTTCTACCGAAGTCATTGATTCATCTTCTAGATGTATCCTATGCATGCAAAGATCTGGTGAGATTCCTGGGATGTCATCTAGTGAATACCCTAGAGCATTTCTATACTTCCTAAGTTCACAAAGGAGCAAAGCGGTCTCTACATTGTTTAGTTCAGAGTTCACTATCACGGGGTATGTAGAGTTACGACCTAGAAACGTGTACCTTAGCCCGGCTGGAAGTGGTTTTAGCTCTACCTTTGGAGCTCTTAACTCGCTCCAAGGACCGTCCGCTGACTTTACCGGAGCATGTGCTCCGGAATCCGGAGCAGGTGCTCCCTCGGCGGATTCCTCCCCTGATTGGTTCTCATCGTCTAGGCTGGCGTAAGCTACCAGTTGCTGGAACCGTGTACCTGCATCCAAAATGCGTGTAAAACCATCAGCTTCCTCATTCAAGAATCCATACTTACCCTCTGCCTTTGTCAAGGCAACCTCCAACGGGTCGAGAGTGAGAACTTCATCGGTAACCTCATGTGCAACCGCTGAACCATCATCAACCACAAAAGTCTGACCATCTATCATAGGTTTCTTGAGCAGCTTATTCATCTCAAACCTTGCGATCATATCCCCCAGCTGGAGATCGATCGCTCCCCCTTGCACATCTATAATCGCACCAGATGTGCATAAGAATGATCTACCTAAAATCAGGGGGTCACGTGGTTCTTCTTCAAGTTCCAAAACCACAAAGTCTGNAGCGTGGCCAAGTAAACTGCGGATCCCTTTTACCGAATTACGCGGTTGTAAACTCATCATCACCTCAACCTTGGCTTTGTCAACCTCAATNCGTGTCCCATATCTGGACATGTAAATCCTCCAACACTCCTATGGGGCGCTTGGTGGATCTATCCGCGAATACTAACGAAATCCGTGTAGACTTGAACTNTACCGCTGCAACACCCTGCACAAATTAGACAAACAAACGGAAAAGGTGCTCCCGTAGACGGAGAAATCGTCCATGAAAATTTCCATTATATCCTCAATCAGGTCAGTGAAAATGGACATCATGCATCGTTGGAAGGTCGCTGGTGCATTGCACAAGCCAAACGGCATTCTGCGGTAAGCAAAGGTGCCGTAAGGACAAGTGAATGTGGTCTTCTCTTGATCGTCGGGATGGATTGGGATCTGAAAGAAACCTGAATAGCCATCTAAGAAACAGTAGTAAGGATGGTTAGCCAATCTCTCAAGCATTTGATCAATAAACGGCAAAGGAAAATGATCCTTACGGGTCGCAGCATTAAGTTTTCTATAGTCTATGCACATGCGATGTCCCGTAACTGTCCTAGTAGGAATCAACTCATCCTTATCATTCTTAACCACTGTAATTCCACCTTTCTTAGGGACTACATGAACTGGACTAATCCAGGAACTATCAGAAATAGCATAAATTACACCCGCATCTAGAAGTTTCATTATCTCTTTCTTAACAACATCCTTTAGATTCGGGTTCAACCTCCTCTGATGTTCTACCGAAGTCATTGATTCATCTTCTAGATGTATCCTATGCATGCAAAGATCTGGTGAGATTCCTGGGATGTCATCTAGTGAATACCCTAGAGCATTTCTATACTTCCTAAGTTCACAAAGGAGCAAAGCGGTCTCTACATTGTTTAGTTCAGAGTTCACTATCACGGGGTATGTAGAGTTAGGACCTAGGAACGCGTACCTTAGCCCGGCTGGAAGTGGTTTTAGCTCTACCTTTGGAGCTCTTAACTCGCTCCAAGGACCGTCCACTGACTTCACCGGAGCATGTGCTCCGGAATCCGGAGCAGGTGCTCCCTCGGCGGATTCCTCCCCTGATTGGTTCTCATCGTCTAGGCTGGCGTAAGCTACCAGTTGCTGGAACCGTGTACCTGCATCCAAAATGCGTGTAAAACCATCAGCTTCCTCATTCAAGAATCCATACTTACCCTCTGCCTTTGTCAAGGCAACCTCCAACGGGTCGAGAGTGAGAACTTCATCGGTAACCTCATGTGCAACCTCTGAACCATCATCAACCACAAAAGTCTGACCATCTATCATAGGTTTCTTGAGCAGCTTATTCATCTCAAACCTTGCGATCATATCCCCCAGCTGGAGATCGATCGCTCCCCCTTGCACATCTATAAACGCACCAGCTGTGCATAAGAATGATCTACCTAAGATCAGGGGGTCACGTGGTTCTTCTTCAAGTTCCAGAACCACAAAGTCTGCTGGTATAAGCGTGTCCCCTATCTGGACATGTAAATCCTCCAACACTCCTATGGGGCGCTTGGTGGATCTATCCGCGAATACTAACGAAATCCGTGTAGACTTGAACTTCGTGTATCCCAGCCTTTTAGCCACTGAATATGGCATAAGGTTCACACTGGAACCTAGATCACAGAGGGAGTTTGCAAAAATCGTTTTACCGATTCTCACGGATAAGACAAATTGCCCTAGATCATCTCTCTTCTTTAGCACTTTGTTTTGCAGCACAGCACTGCACTCTCTTGAAACCATCATCACGTTCTCTTCCTCTGACACTCTCCCAGAAACTAACCCTTTCACATATCTCTTCAAAGCAGGTATCATCTGAACAGCATCAGCTAGGGGTAGTTTTACCGTCAATTCTCTCAACATCTCCTTGCACTTTGCATCCTCCAAATCCTTGCGAGATTTCTTAGGAGGAACAGGGTAAGGAACCCTAGGGGTGTACACGCGTGCAGGAGGTACCTCAGTAGGAACGGTCTGATCGGGAGTCGGGAGCGCGTGCTCGCTGGATGCTTCGGCTTCCTTTTGACTCAACGGTGGAGTCTCAGCAGCATGTTGAGGAAGGTATTCTTCAGCAATACCCTTGCCCTTGTCAAGCCTAGCGGATGGTGCTTCTCTAGGGGGTAACTTCTTTCCTCCCCTTAGCTCAATCGCATTGACATACTCGTTCCGCGGGTTTGCTTCCCCTTTTCCGGGCAGAGTCCCAGGAGTTCTTTTCACGGCTTCAGCAGTCTGTGCAACCTGAACATCAAGCTTCTTCACATGTGACATTACTGCCTCATACTTCCCATTAAGGTCATTGTACATGGTATCGACCTTAGCGTTGATTTCCACTGAAGCTTTTTGTTGATTCACCAAGAGTTGTTGCATCATGTTTTTCAGCTCATCCTGAGAGCTGCTAGCAGGTGAAGATCCCAACTGCTGGTTGGTGAAAGGCGGTGCTTGCTGAGCGCTTGTATATGCCTGCTGGTTCCCCCCTTGGAAACGGTTTTGAGTGGGCACAAACTGTTTGCCTTGGAAGTTGTTTGAGAAGGTTTTCTGATAACCCATCTGATTCTGAGCTCCTTGCTGCGGATACACCTGATCCTGAGGATTCTCCACGTTGGTGCTTCTATAGGACAAATTCGGATGGCTTCTGTAGTTCGGGTTGAAACCCCTGTTCTGCACAAAACCTTGCCCACTCACATAATTAACCTCCATCGTTTCATCCTCTCCATCACAAATCTCCTGAGCTAGCGGCATGTCTCCGGTCTCATCGACAAAATGGACAGTTTTCTGGCTCCCCTTCAGAAGAAGGTTCACCTTGGCTGTCAACTCGTCAATCTTTTGCGTATCGACACTGTTGACCTTCACGGACCTGTCATACTCAGGAGCCTTGTTGCTGGAGCTTGCAGCTAGGTTCTCAATCAACTGATATGCTCCTTCCTTAGACTTTGTCATAAAATCCCCATTGCTGGCCGAGTTGAGAGCGTTTCTGTAGTCCCAGTTAACTCCATCATAGAAAATGCCCAGAATCTGTTCATCACTGAATCCATGGTGCGGACACTCTCTACGGTACTCTTTGTACCTCTCCCAAGCCTCGCAGAAGGCTTCTCCAGTGTGCTGTTGGAACGATGAAATCTTGTTCCTCAGGGCAGCGGTCTTAGCCTTGGTGTAGAAATGGTCCAGAAACGCAGATCTACACTGTTCCCATGATGTCAGAGACCCAGGTGGCAATGACTTCAGCCAACGTGAAGCTCTATCCGCAAGAGAGAAGGGAAAGAGCTTGCACTTCAGAAAGTCTGGCGGTATCCCATTTGAACCAGTGGTGCTACATATCTCCTCAAAATTCTCGATGTGGTCCATCGGAATCTCAGCTGGGAGACCGTGAAATAGGTGCTGCTTCACTAGAGAGATCATCTGTGGCTTGATCTCAAAATCTTGTCTCGGGATGGTGGGAGGAACAATCGCCGCTCGGTTGGTGTAGAACACATGCGGGTTGTCCTTGTCCCCAATGGACGGTTGTGGCGGCGCGGCTCTTTCGTGTTGAGCACGGAGCAACTGCCCCAACTGTTGTCGAAGTTGCTGCAACTCGGCAGCCATATCCTCATTGTTTCTGTTGTCACCCATGTTGACGGATTGAAACTTTCTGTTCTTGCGGTTTGTTCTTTCTGCCAAAGAGAGCTCTGCGGCTGACAAAGCAACTAGTTCTTCGGTGTTGTTTCTTCTTGTAGATCTTCTTGACATGCACCTGAAACACACGCAAAGAAGAAGCAGAAAGACAAATCAGTAAGGTCTTAGTCTAGTAATTTCGCCGAAAACCAAAGGTAAAAATTTGGTCCCCGGCAACGGCGCCAAAAACTTGATACACAGAGTTTTAAACCCTATTTTCCTACTGCAAGTGCACAGCAAAGAAGTAGTACTTAGGGGTCGAATCCCACGAAGACCAAGTTTTACTCTATGGTTCTATTGGTTCAATTTCAAGCTAAGACAATTCAAAGTTGGGTTTGTTTGGTAACAGTAACGCGATTAAAACGGTATAAAAAGGCAATAAGCAAAACACTAGATCAGGGGTAATTCTCGGGAATTTCAGAGATAGCAACTAAACAACTATTCAGGGCATAGATTAAGTACCAGTCTAGAACTCAAACATAAATATAAACTGATCCACTGTCGTGGTATCAATAACTCTATCTGATCGATTCTGTGCGGAAACGCGGAGCACGTGCTCAGACATCCGGAGCACATGCTCGGCGGTCCATAAACCCTAAACTGTCGTTTGAGCCCAGAATCGCAGACAAGCATTAAAGAACAGGAATGATAAGTTCACAAATCACCTACACATCAACTTTCGCAGGTCTAGGATAATTTGCCCACTAATGTCTTTTCTAGCAACCTATTACACTTTTGATGAATAGATAAACCTAGAATCATAGATTGGGTGATCAAATCAACCTAAGCATTAAGTCTAACAATAGTGAAGACAATCGATTATATAAAGCCCTATTTGTGTTCTGTTGCTAACCCATGAAACCCCTTTTGAAACCCCTAATCTAGCAAAGAAAACTACTCAGACATAGAGAAATGAATCATAGCAAAAGATGAGAAATTCAATGACATAAAAATAAAAAGGGTTCAGAGAATGCTTCACAAGGTAGCCGCTCTTCTCCCTCTCACAAAAACGTCGCTCAAAAACAAAAGAAAAAGGTATATCCCTCTCTCCTAAAAACCCTAGGTTAAATAGCATACAAGTAGAGAAAAATAAGGAAAGATTCCAAATTCAAATCTCCCTATTAAAAAGCGATCTCAGCCCTCTTTCTCTCACAAAGGATCGCCTAAAATAAGGGGAATTAGGCAGGGAATCGGCGCCTAGATGCTTGCCACGTGTCGTCATGAAACCGTAGAGGTGGGAGCATGTACTCGGAAATCGGGAGCATGTGCTCCTGGGTCTAAAATCAGTTTTTCTTCTCCAATTCAACTCCTTTCCGCTCTGATTGCTCCTGCTGTTCCAATCCTTGCTTTTAGCTTCCTAGCCTTTTATTATAACCTGAAAAGGACTCAAACAACTACAAAACTATCAAATAAACGGGGTCAAAGTGAGTCAAAACCGTAACATATCAACAAGCAACGATCATAGCAATCGTGGAGGTCGTGGAGGATTCCGAGGCAGAGGTATCGGTGGGGGAGGCAGAGGACGTGGAAGGTCTAAAGGACAAAACTCAGGAGGAGACAATGGTGAAAATAATCAAAAGTAGAAGAAGGATAGATCAAAGATAATATGCTGGAGATGCGACAAGCCGAGCCACTTTTCATCAATCTGTCCCGAGAGACCAAAGCCACAAGAAGCAAACTTGAATGAAACTCATACGGCGGATGATGCACTCTATGTCCATGAGGTAGTCTTCTTGAATGAAGATAAGGTGTTTCGAAAAACTATGATATCAACAATGGCGGTGAAAGTGTGTGGTATTTAGATAATGGTGCAAGCAACCACATGACGGAAAACAAACATTATTTTTTAAGATTAGACGAAAGCCTCAACGGAAAAGTTAGATTTGGTGATGGTTCTTGTGTTATCATTGTTGGCAAAGGAACAATTTTGTTTGTTGGTAAAGCAGGAGAGAAGAGAGCTCTCGAGGAGATTTACTACATACCAGACTTAAAACATAACATAATAAGTCTTGGACAAGCAACAGAGAATGGGTGTGAGGTACAAATGAAGAAACAAATCTTGTATCTAAGAGACCTTTCAGGACAGATGCTTGTACAAGTCACAAGATCACCAAATCGCCTTTACAAAACACCGATAGATAAGTTACCCAAGATACTTACAAGTTCAAAAGGAGGATACGACATGGCCTAGCCGTTGGCATGCGAGACTAGGACATGTAAGGTTTGGTGTCCTAAATAACATGGTTCGGAATGAGATGACCACAGGAATGCCATGAACAGTACATGAGAAGAATGTATGTGATGCTTGCTTAGCCGGAAAACAAATGAGGAACACCTTCCCAGCCAACACAAGTTTAGTTTCCGTGCAACACAAGCATTGGCATTAGTTCATGGAGACTTGTGTGGACCGATCTCTCCACCAAGCATTGGCATTAGTTCATTAGCCGGTTTTCTTTCCTTTATAAACTCATGTAAGATCAATGAAATAATCAATCCAACTTTTTTATAAAACCTTTTCTTTTTGAGAGTGATTCTCTTATGTTCTTTGTGAACAAAACCGATTTCTTGGTGTGATTCCAACAATCAAAACCGACTACTTGGTGTGATTCCAATAGTCAAAACCCCGATCTCCTTGGTGCGAGGCTGAGAGATCCGATCTTTTTGGTG
>NC_025702.1:11103940-11203720 GCF_000633955.1 Camelina sativa | reverse complement strand
CACACCCTTGAGTTTGGTAATCTATCATTCTATCTTCTAACCTTTCACCTTTCTTTCCATCAATTTCTGTCTTTTCATTTTCTATCTTCACCTTCTATCTTTTCATCTTCATCTTCTATTTCTATTTTATTTTATATAGTAAGAAAAAAAAAGAGAAGAAAAAAAAAACAAGAAAAAAATAGAGACAAAAAAGGGCAAAAAAAAAAAGAAGCGACTATGGCTAGATTCATGAGTGGGTTGAACCAAGATGTCCAGGATAGGGTTGAGATGGAGCATTATGTGGAGATTGAAGAGATGTTACACAAAGCAATCTTGGTGGAAAAGCAACTCAAGAGAAAAAGTTATACGCGGATAACTTTTGGTGCTGGTTCATCTAACTCAAAACCAAGTTACCAGAAGGAAGAAAAGTCAGTTGCTCTTCCAAAGGCTGAAGTGAAGCCAATTGTTGCCAATCAAGTTACCAAGGACAAATCTGAGGCTACTAGAACCCGAGCTCGTGATGTGATGTGTTATAAGTGTCATGGGAGAGGACACTATGCACATGAGTGCTCCAACAGAAGAACCATGATTCTCTTGGAGAGTGGAGAGTTCGAATCAGAAAATGAAGAGGTAATTTCTGATTCACTAGAAGAACTTAAAGAAATTCCAGCAAAATGCGAGATATTGGTGGCAAGGAGGTCACTAAGTGTTCAAACTGCGATTGTGGAACATGAGCAAAGGGAGAATCTATTTCATACAAGGTGCCATGTCCGAGATAAGGTATGTTGTCTCATAATTGATGGTTGGAGTTGTACTAATGTGGCGAGTGAAACAATGGTTAAGAAGCTTGGGCTGACTACGGAGAAGCACCCAAATCCATATAAGCTACAATGGCTTAATGATGATGGTGAGATGAAGGTTAGTATCCAAGTAAAGGTTCCTATTGTCATTGGGAAATATGAGGATGAGGTTTTGTGCGATGTTCTACCTATGGAGGCTAGTCATATTCTTCTAGGAAGACCATGGCAATCTGACTGGAGAACAAGCCATGATGGTTTCACCAACCGTTATTCTTTTGAGTTCAAAGGCAAGAAAATCATCTTAGTTCCATTGACACCTCATGAAGTTTATCAAGATCAGTTGATTCCTAGTACAGGAAAGAAACAAACACCATGAGCGACCCCACAAACACAATTCACCAAAAAGAGAGCGAGAGTTTGAGAAAAACCAAGTCAAAGGCCTGTGAGAGAAAACCTGTGAGGCATTCAAATTTCTTTGTGAGAAAAGGAGAGGTTAAGAGAGCTTTATTTTCTAAACAACCTTTGATTATGTTTGTTTACAATGAAACTCTCATAAGTTTTTCTGACCGTGCACCGGTGTTACCGAGTGAGAAAACATTTCTTTTGCAGGATTTTGAGGACGTATTCCCGGAGGACAATCCGAAAGGTTTACCACCTATCCGTGGTATTGAACACATAATAGACTTTGTTCCTGGTGCATCACTTCCAAACCGACCAACTTATAGGACTAATCATGTGGAGAAATTGGAGCTGCAAAGACAAGTTAATGAACTCATGAAGAAAGGACATATTAGAGAGAGCATGAGCCCATGTGCGGTCCCATTCCTACTTGTGCCCAAAAAGGATGGAAGTTGGCGCATGTGTGTTGATTGTAGAGCTATCAACAACATCACGGTAAAGTATCGTCATCCTATTCCTAGGCTTGAGGATATGCTAGACGAACTGCATGGTTCTTGTGTCTTTTCTAAGATAGATCTCAAAAGTGGATATCATCAAATACGCATGAAAGAGGGTGATGAATGAAAAACTGCTTTCAAAACTAAGCATGGGTTGTATGAGTGGTTGGTTATGCCTTTTGGGCTAACAAATGCACCCAACACTTTTATGAGATTAATGAACCATGTTTTGAGAAAATTCATCAGAATCTTTGCTGTAGTTTACTTTGATGATATCTTAGTCTATAGCAAGAATCTGGAAGAACATGTTCAGCATCTAGAAGCGGTTCTTACAACTCTTAGAGAGGAGAAGTTGTTTGCCAATCTTAAGAAATGCACTTTTTGTACGGATAACCTTGTCTTTCTAGGTTTAGTTATTAGTGTAGATGGCATTAAGGTTGATGAGGTGAAAGTTAAAGCTATAAGAGACTGGACAACTCCTAAGACCGTTGGAGAAGTAAGGAGCTTTCATGGACTAGCTGGATTCTATAGGCGCTTTGTGAGGGGCTTTAGCACTATAGCTGCACCACTTACAGAAGTCATCAAGAAGGATGTTAGATTCAAATGGGAGAAAGCACAAGAAGAAGCGTTCCAAGCCTTGAAAGAGAAGCTGACAAATACCCCACTCTCAACTTTGCCTTATTTCCTTAAAACCTTTGAAATTGAGTGCGATGCTTCTGGTGTAGGTATTCGAGCTGTGTTGATGCAATACAAGAAACCCATTGCATATTTTAGTGAGAAGCTTGGAGGAGCGACCTTGAACTATCCAACATATGACAAGTAGCTGTATGTGTTGGTTCGAGCGCTGCAAACATGGCAACACTACCTATGGCCCAAAGAGTTTGTGATTCACACTGATCATGAGTCCCTCAAACATTTGAAGGGTCAGCAAAAGCTCAACAAACAACATGCCAAGTGGGTGGAGTTCATAGAAACGTTTCCCTATGTCATCAAGTATAAGCAAGGTAAGGAAAACGTTGTTTCTGATGCCTTGTCTCGAAGGTATGCTCTAATCTCTACTCTTGATGTTAAACTGATGGGATTCGAACAAGTTAAAGAGTTGTATGAGAAGGATCCTGACTTTAAAGATGTGTACAAAGCTTGTGAAAAGTTTGCTGCGGGCAAATACTATAGGCATGATGGGTTCCTTTTCTATGACAATCGTTTTTGTGTGCCTATTTGTTCTCTTCGAGAAGCGCATGGAGGAGGATTGATAGGTCATTTTGGAATAGCAAAAACGCTTAAGGTGATGCAAGATCATTTTCATTGGCCGAACATGAAGAGAGACGTTGAAAGGATATGTGGAAGGTGTGTCACTTGCAAACAATCTAAGTCAAAGGTACAACCAACGGTTTGTACACTCTCTTGCCTATTCCTACTCAGCCTTGGCATGATATTTCTATGGATTTTGTGCTTGGTTTGCCTAGAACTAGAACTGGTAAAGATTCAGTTTTTGTGGTTATTGATCGATTTTCAAAAATGGCGCATTTCATACCTTGTCACAAAACTGATAATGCTTTGCATGTTGCTGAGTTGTTCTTCAAGGAAATTGTTCGTTTGCATTGAGTGCCTAAGTCAATTGTTTCTGATAGGGATACAAAGTTTTTAAATTACTTCTGGAAAACACTTTGGTCTAAACTAGGGACTAAGTTGCTATTATTCACTACTTTTCATCCACAAACTGATGGTCAAACTGAAGTAGTTAATAGAACTTTTTCCACTCTCTTGTGAGCTTTGATGAAAAAGAACATTAAAACTTGGGAAGAATGTTTACCACATGTTGAGTTACCATACAATCAATCAGTTCATTCTTCAACTAAGTTTTCTCCATTCCAAATTGTTTATGGCTTTAATCCTTTATCTCTATTGGATCTAACCCCTTTACCTTTGAGTGAAAGAGCTAGCTTGGATGGGAAAAAGAAAGTTGACCTTTTCAAACAGATCCATGAGAAAGCTAGAATAAACATTGAGGAAAAGACAAAGCAGTATGCCAAACAAGATAACAAAGGAAGACGCAAGATGGTATTCAAACCAGGAGACCAAGTGTGGGTTCACTTGAGAAAAGAAGGTTTCCCGCTGAAAGGAAGTCAAAACTGATGCCTATAATCGATGGACCCTTTGAGATCACAAGAAAGATTAATGACAATGCTTACGAACTTGATCTTCAAGGTAAGTACAATGTGAGTTCAAGCTTTAATGTTTCTGATTTGGTTCCTTTTGTGGCAGATGATCCAGATTTGAGGTCAAATCCTTTTCAAGAGGAGGGGGATGATGTGATCATAGATGGAGCTTGGGAGGATGAGCTTGAACCTGAGGAATATGTAGCTGAGCTTGAACCAGAGGAGCTTGTTACGGAGGAACCATTGGTTGTACCTAAAGGACCAATGACTAGAGTAAAAGCTAAGCAGCTAAGAAATGCACTAAATGAGCTTATTCAAGAGGTTATGGCCAAAGAGAGCATGGAAAAACCTTTTGGAGATGATATCTATCAAGTCCAGTCTACTTTGAGACTAATTCAAGTCCAAGAAAGCCCAAAATAATCCCTTTATTTTGTGGGCCAAGAGGAGTGACGAAAATAAGTTCAAGAGTCACCTTGGGAAGGGATACATGCACCAAGAGTTAAATCTTCATTCAACTATCTATCTTTAATGTTTTTAGTCTTCAAGAATAATTAGTACTTGACTTTGTTACCAAGTTTTCTTTCCTTTATAAACTCATGTAAGATCAATGAAATAATCAATCCAACTTTTTTTATAAAACTTTTTCTTTTTGAGAGTGATTCTCTTCTGTTCTTTGTGAACTAAACCGATTGTTTGGTGTGATTCCAACAATCAAAACCGACTACTTGGTGTGATTCCAATAGTCAAAACCCCGATCTCCTTGGTGCGAGACTGAGAGATCCGATCTTTTTGGTGTGAGGCTTAAAGATCAAACCGGTATATCAAGAGTCTTTCCGCAACTCTTGTGCAACCATTCATTCCACCATTCTTATTCTTGAGGCTTCATCGTTTTTAGAATCAATGTGTCTCTATCAACCAACCCAAAGGTGCCGAATCCTTGGAAGGATCGTGATCTAAGATAAAGTCAGTTGTACGGTGGACATGGCGGCTACATGTAGAGATGAGCTGTCAACTGTCGTCAAGGCTAATCCACAACTCTTTAATGATATCTCATTTGTCAGAGAGATATCTTTCATTGTTCTGCTGATTCGAGAACGTTTTCTATGTAAAGGATTACCACGACGTTATAGCAGGACTGGATGTTAGTTATAAACTTATAATAATTAATTATTTTACTATATATGAGATAGTAACTAAAACCCTTTAGTTCGTATATCATACAATGTCCTTGGTTTGTAAATTCAGTTAGTTCACGTCTAAGAGTGAAAAGAAGAGAACCGAAATGATGTTAAACAAGTGAGTAAGAGAATCGAAATTGAATATTTTAACAAATTAATAAACATCTTAAGCCTGTTTAATTACGTCTTAATATTTTCCTAATAATCCATGAATAGGATTACTACTTAATTTTGCTTGTAATGTTTCTATATTCCTTCTTTGTATACTTTTAAGAATTGTATTTTAAAAGAATTGATAGGATTTTAATATTTTAGAATTTTGGAATATTTAGGTGAGTTTTTAAGAGATTTGATTGTGTTTTAAAACTTTTATATATATATTTTTAGAAAACTGAAATGTGATTCTACGAGATTCTATTGTTAACTTTAGGTGATTTTAAAATATTTTACAACTCAAATATATCTTTGTTTTCTTAAAGATGTAACGACGTATGCATCTTCTTAAGAACGTAACAACGTGTTTCTTAAAGATGTAACGATGTCTGCATCTTCTTAAGAACGTAACAACGTGTATATAATTCGAAGTATCATAAACAAAATCGGATCATTAAACGGAAAAGGCAGCCTCCACAGCAACAACAGTCACAAATCATTTTTGATTTCTCAGGTTCACCTTTTGCTATTAAACCACCTCGGCAATCGCAGCTTCCACCGCAACAGCAACAATAATTACAGTCGCAGCAACAACGGTCACAATCGCCACCACCAGAACGGAAGATGGACCAGAGCTCATATCTTCGAGCAACAGATCCAAAAGCGCCTTTGCTCTAGGACCTTCTTTTCCTGAGTTAGACAAAAAAGGAACCCATCATGTAAGCAATTTCAGAGTAGATTAAGTTACTCAAGAGTGAAGCTTTCAAATGTTTATATGATGATGATCTTACCATCCCCAATAAATTCTTCATCCCATTGAATCACAGGTTTGATGAGAACTCAACTCCCAATAAGCATCATCTCATCTGCTTTCTTCCCATCTTCGACTGTCACATCCATTATTTTCACACTTTTAAGCATCCCCTTCTTTACTAGCTCTTCAGCAAGTGTAAGCGTTCTCTTTGTTGTGCATCCGCTCAAAACGTTATCAAACCGCGAGATTACAAGCTCCTTACCACCATTAACAACAAATGCAACATTCATGTTCGGACCTTCTGCAATAAACCCATCTTTATCAACCCAAATTCCTGCATAAGCTCCCTTAGCCTCAGCCAAAAAAAAAATATAGTTGTGTTTATTTTTCGTATTAGACATTTTTTTTTGAAATCTTTCAAAATTCTACCTAAACAGGTATGATTTTATTATAAATATTTTTCAACTAAAAAAACAAAACAAGTCTCCTAGAATCATTCAAAATACCATTTTAAAAAAAAGCTGTGATGTATTGAATAACAATAGATTTCAAGTAGGTTTTATAAATGATTGTTTGAATAACAAGAGATTGTGAATTATTTTAAGTGATTTTACATAAAGTTCAAGTTGAATAACATAGGATTTTAAAAGATTTTTTAAAATCATCAATTGAATAACAAGTGATTTTAAGAATACTCTAGAATCTCTTAAAATACAAGTTGAATACCCGTGTTACCCTTTAACACAAAAAGAAAAGAAAAAAAAAACTACTACTACGACGCTCTTGTAGTCATGTCGTTTTGTTTAGCTTTTTAACTTTTTGTCCTTGTCTATACAGTATACAGTAGAACTTTTATAAATTAATAGTCTTTAAAATAATAATCGCTATAAATTAATATATCTTTCTCGTTTCAAGTTGAGCGAATATATTTTTGGACATAATTCGATAAAATAATAAGATAATATTTTTTTTTGAAAATCCTATATAAAAATATTGTACCATCAATAATATAAATTAATAATTATATAAAATTATCAAAATATATGTATATATATATATATAAACACTAATTTTTGTTAGAGTTCATTTCAACTATTTTTACTATATAAATTTTTTTGAGTATTCACTTCAAAATATGATAATTATTATTTTCATTCTAGAAAAAGATTAGTTATATTAATTCAACCTTATTTTAAAACTTTTCTTTTGAAAAAAATTACCAAATTAGGAAAGTCTCTCTACAAAATAATAATTATTAATTTATTGATAAATTAAAACCTCTTTAAATTAATAAATTTTTATGGTGCCAACTTTATTCATTTATAGAGGTTATACAGTAGTGTGCAAACATAGAGACTATCAACAAAAGAAGTATGAAAAAAAAAAATCTAAATCGAAGATTTTTTTTGTGTGTAAAGTTAAATCGACAAAACAATTCAAATGAGAAAATCAAATACCAAATAAAACAGATCTAGCTTATTGTGGTATATTTGGAAATCTAGGAATGCAATTATTTTCGAAAATTAGGTGGAAAGGCCGGCCGAGATAGCACGGTTGGCGGCCAGGGAGGCAACAGCCTGGTTTGCGGCTCAGGTTGAGGAGGAGGGTATTACAGCTACACCGCGTTCCAAGCTTCGGTTGGTGCGGGAAGGTGTTTCTCTTCCTACTGTTTATACTGGAATCTGTTGTTTTGTTGACGAGACACATACAAGTTTCCAGGTGTAGCCTGGGTGTATATGTCGTCCCAAGACTCTTCTCTGCTCATGGGTGCCTCAAATTTTTGGCGCAGTCTCTCACCACTTCACGCTGAGGTTGAAGCCTTTGTGTGGGCTTTGCGACGTATGATCAAACATGATTTCAAGAATGTAGCATTTCTCACAGACTGCTTAGATTTGGTGAAAATGGTGTCTTCACCGTGTGACTGGCCGGCTTTCTCTACCTATTTCGACGACATCAAGGTAGATATGGAAGAATTCTCAAGTTTCTCGTTGACCTTGATCTCAAGAAATGCAAATGTACTTGTAGATCGATTAGCACAACAAGTATGTACTCAATCGCATGTGGTACCTATGTTAACTGGATTGTGTAAGTCAATCTTTTGGTTGTTGTTAAAAAAAAAAGATTTAGCTTATTGCGAGACTTTGTATAAACCCTATGATCAATTTATCCCCTAGGAATTATTAATAGAGACCAATGCAAGATCTATATTAACAATGAACAATCTCTGTAACATTCATGATTCATGTTCCATACAAAGATGAAAGATGCATACAGATTTTTTTTTATATTTTTGGGCAAAACAAAGATGCATAAGATTAAACCACCCAATTTAAAACTTTTTGTGTAAAGTACGTTTTACGCTAAACGACGGTGATTTCGAAATAGGGATTCATAACGACGTCGTTTCGAATCTTGCTTTATACTAAACGAAAAGACCAAAAAAATTGACTTCTAGTTCCAGTTCCGGTACACTACAGCGTCTCGTTGTCACCGGAAACACCGCTCAAACAACTCCAATCACAAACGCCGACTAGAAAAAGGCCTCCGGTGAGGTTCTTCCTCCTCGAAACCCTCTCAGGTATGTTGTCTCTTCTTTTGTTTTCTTCTCTTTCGATCGTCCCACTTGTATCTTATTAGTGGTCTTTGTGCGAAAAATGTGATTTTTGAATAGGCTATTAGCTTCAGTGTTCTTCAATAGCGATATATATAATCCTAAAGTTTGGTCTTGTGTCTCTGTAGTTAACTAAAGTTGTGTGCTTTTTTGTTTTTCTTCCATAAATCTCTCAGTGGCTGTAATTAACTACATTGTAAGGGTATGAAGTACTTGGGACTGTTTAAGAAGTCCAGCTATGTCATCAGTTCTCACTTTCCTTGGAATCAATGCTTCTTCTATAATATGCCTACAAAATCCATTATAAAGCCTTCTTCATGTGTGAATGCACTTGGACTATCTAGTGTTCATTGCTACTCATCAAGATCAACGACTGCTAAATCAAAAACGTCAAGCAGCGCTGTTTCGGATAAAGAGAAAGACGCCTTTTTCGTTGTTCGTAAGGGTGACATTGTTGCAATCTATAAGGATTTAAGTGATTGTCAATCTCAAGTTGGATCTTCGGTGAATTCATCTTACCTTTTCAATCTCTTGTGTATGTATATAAATACTTTTTCTTTAGGTGGAATTATAAGAGAAGTTGCTGTGGCAGGTACATGATCTTCCGGTTAGCGTTTATAAGGGATACTCGTTGCTCAAAGACACAGATGAGTATCTTTCTTCTGTTGGAATGAAGAAACCACTCTATTGTTTTAGAGCTTCAGACTTGAAAGAGGATATGTTTGGAGCTCTTGCTCCTGGTCTTTTCCAGGTGAATATTATATTGTGATCTGCATTTGCCTTGATTCGTGATGTTGGATTTTGAACCGAGTGGTTATATTAACTGTCATAGATTGTAGTTTGAAGTTGGATGATTATGAGAGAAAGAATTAAGCTCACTGCATGTGTATTCATTTTTCACAGGATCAACTTCCTTCAGCTTCCATGTCACTTGATCCCTTGGAAAAGCTTGCGAAGCTGAAGTCATCTCGTGATACCTCAGATGTGCGTGTTTTGATATCACTTATACTTCATAGTTTCAATGGACTGGATGCAGAATCTTTTTCTCAAGTTGATATAATTCTGTTTCTCCTAATGTGGTAGGAAACTTGCATTATTGAGTTTGACGGTGCATCAAAAGGAAACCCTGGTCTCTCAGGCGCTGCAGCAGTACTGAAAACTGAAGACGGAAGCTTGGTATCAATTCTTTTAAAACCACGGTTGTTTAATTAGAGAATGCAGTTCTGTATCTTAATATCAATTTTCTCGAGAACAGATTTGTAAAATACGTCAAGGTTTAGGAATTGCCACAAACAATGCAGCAGAATATCATGGATTAATCCTAGGATTGAAGCATGCTATTGAGAAAGGTTACACGAAAATTAAAGTGAAAAGTGACTCCAAGCTAGTCTGTATGCAGGTTTGTCCAGTGAATTTTAGGTGGTTTAAATTAATCATAGATGCTTATATGTAACATCCGCGAACCGAAATAGTGCATCGACCGATGCATGTTCGGTTTCCTCGGTCGAGTTTTTAGTTAAACGCTGCGTTTTGGGTAAAGGAAAAAACCCTTAAGTTCGTGTTTTATCTCATTAGGCGAGTTCAGCCGCTTTTGAGAGAAACTAAAGAGAGAGAGAAGAGTTCTTGGTGTTCTTGAGCGTTCTTGGGAGATTCATGGAGTTGGAAGCTGTTTCTGTAGAGATCTGTAGCTGGGATCGTCCTAGGAGCTTCCTAGGAGCGTTTTCTTCTTGTGTTAGGGTCGGATTTCTTCTGTGGCAAAGGTAAGTGCATGACCATGGCTTATCTAAGCTGGAGATTTCTATGATCTGTATCTTTATGTGTTTGTTAGGCTTGTTAGAATGTTATTTGAGGCGTTTGGAAGCTTTCTTGTGGCTTGGGATCGAGTTTGTGGCTTGTAGGAACGAAAATCCGGCGAGAAGCTTCGGGAAAAACGATGCTCGGCATGTGCGTCGGTCGATGCACATTGTGCGTCGGTCGATGCAGTGCGAGGACGGTGCGGATTGACCTAGGAGCATCGGTCGATGCCATGTGGAGGTGTCGGTCGATGCAATTAGGGCTTCCGCGTAATGTCGAGCATGCGTCGTTCGATGCAATGGGAACATCGGTCAATGCAAGTGAACATTGCATCGGTCGATGCATATCAAGCATCGGTCGATGCAGTCCCCAGTTGGTGTCAGTCGATGCAAGCCTTGTGTAACATCTGCGAACCAGTTTTTGGATTTTTAGAGTGAGTGTCGACCGACACCAGGTGTGTGTCGATCGACACCACTATTTCTGGGTTTGTCGGGTTTGGTTTTAATTCACAATTTTTGGTTTGGTTGGTTTGGTTTAGTTATCTAAACCGAGTATATAAGAGGGGAAGCGACAAGTTAAGGGTTTTAGAAGGTGTTGTCGTCGCCGTTTGCAGAGGAAAAAGAGAGAAAGGAGAGAACTTGTGGTTTTTGAGATTTTGGCTTGTTTTTGGTGGTTTTTGGCGAGAACTGTATCTGTAGAAGGGAGAGCTGTTGTTGGGAACGAAGGAGAAGCTTCCTAAGGTGTTGTTTCAACCGTTTCTCAATCAAATCTTCCTGCAAAAGAGGTGAGTGCTTGACCATGGCTGATCTAAGCCTGAGATCTCTTTTGTTTGGCTGTTCTTTGTCTATTTGTGGTGTTTGCTTGCTTGGGTTTGTTGTTTTTGTGTTTCCCATAGGTTCCTAAGGCATTTGGGTGAGTTTGGGACGGTTTCGAGATGATTTGAAACGGTGAATCGACGCTCGAGTTCGTGCAGTTCGCGTCTGCAGAAGTAGTGTCGATCGACACCAGTGTGGTGTCGGTCGACACCATATTTGATGTGTTGATTGTGTTATTTGTTTAGCTTAACAATGGAATCTCAGTTGCTTGTGTGTATAGCCCAGTAGATGGGAGGATGGGCTCACTGAGTGTTTTAAATAATACTCATGCATCTCAATATGTGTTTGTGGTGCAGGTAAAGACAAAGTGTGATCGTGGAATCAAGGCGATGAGGAGGAGGATGTTCTAGAGGCTTGAATGATTGTGATCTAGCTATTGTTAGGTTGCTAGTGTTGAGTTCATAGAACATTGTAGAATGTTGGAACTTGGTTATTTCATTGTTGATTTTGGATTATTGCATTGTTGGTTATTGGTTTAATGGAATTTTTTTGGTTATCCGCTGTTGTTGATTGTTTCTAGGTTGTTAGTGGGTATGGGACCACTAGTGAATTAGTATTTTTATTAAAAAAAAAAACGGGAAGGGTTGTTTCACCTTGTGTCGGTCGATGCAGAGCGTAGTTTGTTTGTTGATTGTTGTTTGATGGTTAGAGTATCTCTATTGCTTGTGTGTATAGCTCAGTAGATGGGAGGATTGCCTTACTGAGTGTTTATAAAATACTCATGCATTGCAATTTGTGTTTGTGGTGCAGTTAAAGGCAAAGTGTGATCGTGGAATCAAGGCGATGAAAAGGAGGATGTTCTGGGGGCTCGATGGGTTGTTGTCTGGCATTGCTAGGTTGCTAGATTTGGTCATTAGAACATTGTTAGGTTTGATAGTTCTATGTTTTCCCTGTTGTTGGTTATTGGAATTGCTATAAGTGGTTATTGGTTATTATTTATTGGATTTATTGGATATTGGTATTTGTTTTTCCACTGTTGGATGTGATTGTGGTTGGGTGGCTAGTGGATATGGGACAGCTAGTTGTAGTTTATTTATTATTTAAAAAAAAAACTGGTCAGGTCGTTTCAGTTTGGTATCAGAGCCCTTACGGTTCTAGGTTTGGGTTCACTAGGTTTCTGTTGTTGATGTTGGGATTGCATGCTTTGATTGATTATGTGAGTTAGTCAATTGTGTGTGGAATGAAGTCCTAGAAAATCCTCTTCGAGCGTACAATGTGATACCACGGTGCTTAGCCTTTTGTTCATGGTAGTGTAGATGGCTAGAGAGGGTGCTGTTGATGGTCGTGGTCGTGGACGCAGACATGGTCATGGACGCGGACGTGGTCGTGGTAGGGGCAGAGTCCCAATGGTCAGTGAGACTGCAGACCAGAGTGTGACAGCCGAGGGTGTTGGCGAGTCGGATGGTATCCAGGGGGATTCCATGAGTGTGGCCGGAGGGGGCGGTGTTGATGCTCCAGTAGCCGGTGATGTTAGGTTTCCAGGTGTGGGAGTCCCAGTGGGTGGAGTCCCGAGTGTCGACCTTGCGGGTTTGCTGGCACAGTTGATAGCGCGGTTGCCGCCAATGGCAACAGCTCAGGTTCAGGTAGTGCCACCAGTGGTGGCGAAGGAGCAGCAGCCAGTGGCTGCGGATGTATGGGTTCATACTCGTTATGTCAGCATGCTGAGAGAGATGGGCCGTATTGGTACCGAGCGGTTTTCGGGAGGTATTGATCCTACTATTGTGGATGCGTGGAGGACGAGTGTGGAACGTAACTTCCATACTCTGAGATGTCCTGAGGAGTTTTGGGTGGACATTGGGGTCCACCATTTGACTGCTGATGCTCAGTTGTGGTGGAGTGTAATGGCTGCTAGGAGAGTGCAGAGGGAGATATCTTGGGCTGACTTCGTCTTGGAGTTCAACCAAAAGTATTTTCCTAGAGAGGCACTAGATAGGTTGGAGGTGCAGTTCCTTCTGCTAGCTCAGGGGACTCGGCAGTGCGGGAGCTTGACTTGGAGTTCAGTCGACTCTGAGGTATGGGGGTCGGGATATGGAGACTGAGGAGGCTCAAATCAGGAGTTTTTGAGGGCCCTACGTGACGAGTTGAGGGTTCACTGTAGAGGGAGGAGTTATGCTACGCGTGAAGAGCTGGTTGAGACTGCAGCAGGGATCAAGGAGGATATCCGGGCACAATTAGTGGCGGCTAGCCCAGCAGTTCAGCCTAGTAAGGCTCATCATCAGGGAGGTTATAGCAGGGGCGGCAAGCCTGCGCAGGGAACCAAGAGTAGATTGGAGGTTATGTAGAGGCCTAGTGGTGCGAGTTGCTTCGGTTGTGAGAGTAAGGATCACAAGTTGCTAGCTGTCCCAAGAGGAGTGCTCGGACGGCAACAGGTCGTGTATGCTATCATTGCAGGGAGTTAGGGCACATCAGGCCCTTGTGTCCCAAGTTGCAGCGGATAGCAGTGACAGCGTTGCAGCAGGTGCAACCAGGAGGCCAGCAGGTGGCACGGATTGAGCAGGCGCCACAGGTTTACACGACTGCAGAGACTGGTGGAACCAGTGTCGGGGAGATACAGGTATAATTTCTGGTACTTTGTCTTTGTAAATTCTTAGTAAGTTCAGATTTTATGTTGTCTTATGATAAAGTGTTAGGTTCTCAACACATGAATTTGTGTATGGACCTTGTTGGTGGGAGGGTTTAAGTCCCATGTTAGGTTTGATTCTGGAGCTACTCATAGCTTCATTACCCCGAAGTGTGAAGAGAGTACGGGTATCGGGGGAGATCCCAGAGAGCGTGCGGGAGTTTTCAGAGTTGCTGGAGACAAGTTTCTGAGATTCATTTGTCGAGCGAGGGGTATTGATATTTAGATCGCGGGGGAGTCTGGGCCTGCGGATTTGTTTATCAACCCAGTGGAGTTGTATGATGTTATCTTAAGGATGGACTGGTTGCATCAGCATATGGTTCATCTGTATTGTCATCGGGGTAGAGTGGAGTTTAAGCGCTTAGGAGGGAAGTTGGTTTTTCAGGGGATTAGACCGACTTCGGGGAGTCTCGTGATCTCGGCCATTCAGCCTGGGAAGATGATCGAGAAGGGCCGTGAGGCTTATTTGGTTATATCTATGCTAGAGTCAGTGGAAAAGTCTACGGTTAGCGCTATTCAGGCCGTGGAGGAATTTGAGGATGTGTTCTAGTCATTGCAGGGATTACCACCATCTCGCTCTGATCTTTATACGATTGAACTGGAACCAGGGACGACACCGTTATCCAAGGCTCCTTACAAATTGGGTCCAGCAGAAATGGCAGAGCTGAAGAAGCAGTTAGAGGATTTGTTGAACAAGGGATTCATCCGTCCTAGTGTATCACCGTGGGGAGCGCCGATGTTATTTGTTAAGAAGAATGATGGGAGTTTCCGCTTGTGTATTGATTACAGGGGTCTCAACCGGGTCACTCTGAAGAACAAGTACCCTCTTCTGAGGATTGATGAGTTGTTGGATAAGTTGAGAGGTGCTACTTGGTTCTTCAAGATAGATCTGGTGTCGGGTTATCATCAGATCCCGATAGATGAGGTAGATGTGAGGAAGACGGCTTTCAAGACGAGGTATGGCCATTTTGAGTTTGTGGTGATGTCGTTCGGGTTGACTAACGCACCAGCAACGTTTATGAGATTGATGAACAACGTGTTTCAGGAGTTTCAGGACGTGTCTGTCATCATTTTTATCGACGACATCCTGGTTTATTCTAAGAGTCCTGAGGAGCATGCAGTGCATTTGAGACCAGTTTTAGAGAAGCTGCGTGAGCAGAAGTTGTTTGCTAAGCTGAACAAGTGTAGTTTCTGGCAGTGTGAGATGGGTTTCTGGGTCACATTGTGTCTGTAGATGGTGTTTCTGTAGATCCGGAGAAGATTCAAGCTATCAGGGATTGGCCTAGACCGCAGAATGCCACAGAGATTAGGAGTTTTCTTGGGTTGACAGGTTACTACAGGAGGTTCGTGCGGGGTTTGCGAGCAGAGCACATCCTATGACTAAGTTGATAGGGAAGTATGTTCTTTTTGGTTGGTCATAGGAGTGCGAGGAGGGCTTTGCAAGCCTGAAGGAGATGTTGACTACTGCTTCAGTTTTGGCTTTGCCTAAGCAGGGATAACCCTATGTGGTTTATATAGATGCATCAAGGGTTGGTTTGGGGTGTGTGTTGATGCAGCATGGGAAGGTGATTGCCTATGCTTCGCGGCAGTTGCGGAAGCATGAGAACAACTATCCTACTAATGACCTGGAGATGGGTGATGTAGTTTTTGCCCTGAAGATTTGGAGATCTTATCTTTATGGTGCAAAGGTACATGTGTTTACAGATCATAAGAGCCTGAAATATATATTCATTCAGTCTAAGCTAAATTTGAGGCAGAGGCGGTGGATGGAGCTGGTGGCGGATTATGATTTGGAGATAGCCTATCACCTTGGTAAGGCTAACTTGGTTGCTGATGCTTTGAGTCGGAAGCGGTCAGCTTCGGCTCAGGAGCAAGATATGGAGTCTTTGGTAGGAGAGATCAGTGCGTTGAGTCTGTGTGCTGTTTCACAGGAGCCGTTGGGTTTGATGGCAGCTGATAGAGCAGATCTGTTGAGCATAGTGCGGTTGGCTCAGGAGAAGGATTTGGGGCTGGTGAATGCCTCAAAGGATGTTGATTCAGAGTATCAGGTTTCGGCTAATGGTACTATTTTGGTGCATGGGCGGATTTGTGTGCCTAAGGATGAGGAGTTGAGGAAGGAGATCCTGAGGGAGGCTCATGCGAGCATGTTCTCTATTAATCCAGGAGCGACTAAGATGTACCGTGATCTCAAGAGGTACTATCACTGGGTCGGGATGAAGAAGGACGTGGCTAGTTGGGTTGCGAGGTGCGATGTGTGTCAGCTAGTGAAGGCTGAGCATCAGGTACCAGGTGGATTGCTGAAGAGTTTTCCCATTCCGGAGTGGAAGTGGGATATGATTACTATGGACTTCGTGGTAGGTTTCCCAGGGTCCAGAACGTTTGATGCTATATGGGTCATTGTGGACCGGTTGACTTAGTCGGCACATTTTCTGGCCATTAAAAAGACTGATCGAGCAGCGGTGTTGGCTAAGAATTATGTGAAGGAGATTGTCAAATTGCATGGGGTGCCATCGAGCATTGTGTCCAATAGGGATTCTAAGTTCACTTCGGTGTTCTGGAGAGCGTTCAGGCAGAGATGGGCACTAAGTTGCATATGAATACAGCTTATCATCCCGAGACAAATGCACAGTCAGAGAGGACGATCTAGACGTTGTAGGATTTGTTGAGGATGTGTGTGCTCGATTGTTGAGGATGTGTGTACCAGGCGAGTATCGGGATGGCCCCTTATGTGGCTTTATATGGGAGGTCGTGTCGTACACCGTTATGCTGGACTCAGGTGGGGGAGATGAGCATGTACGGGGCAGATTTTGTTCAGGAGACCTCCAAGAAGATTCAGGTTCTAAAGCAGAACATGAAGGAAGCTCAGGATCGACAGAGGAGTTATGCCGATAGGAGGAGGAGAGATCTTGAGTTTCAGGTTGGAGATAGAGTGTACCTCAAGATGGCCATGTTGCGGAGTCCGAACAGGACATTGACTGTGACTAAGTTGAGTCCGAGGTATATGGGTCCGTTCAGAGTGATTGAGCGAGTTGGACCACTGGCATATTGACTGGAGCTACCTGAGGTTATGCGAGCATTTCATAAGTTTTTCCATGTGTCTATGTTGCGGAAGTGTCTCCGTGAGGATGATCAGTTTTTGGCTAAGATTCCTGAGGATCTTCAGCCAAACATGACTTTGGAAGCGAGACCAGTGAGGGTGCTCGAGAGTAGGATCAAGGAACTTCGGAAGAAGAAGATTCCTTTGATGAGAGTCCTATAGGACTGTGATGGTTTTCAGGAGCAGACTTTGGAGCCAGAGGCGAGGATGAAGGCAAGGTTCAAGAAGTGATTCGAGAAGCAGGTCGCGACTTGAACTTGTCTAGCGTGGTCTTAGTTGTAGTATGTGGCTGGAGCGGGAATAAAGTATTCCAGCCCATCTCTCTTGTTTACTTGGTCGCTTAGGGGTGGTTGGTTGTGCGACTATGTAACAAGATGAGGTGGTGTTCGGGGTACGAAGTTTCCGTGAGGCGGTGTTCGAGGGAAAGTTTTCCTGAAATAGAAGTTTCTAAAAAGGAAAGTTTCCAAAAGTGGAAGTCTAAAAACGGAAAGTTTTATGTGAGTTAGAAGTTGTCCATTTTTGGTGATTGTGAGCCTTGGAGAGCTGTTTATCCGTGTGTGGCCTTTGTGGCGGGCTGTTTATCCGTGTGTGGCCTTTGTGGCGGGCTGTTTATCCGTGTGTGGCCTTTGTGGCGGGCTGTTTATCCGTGTGTGGCCTTTGTGGCGGGCTGTTTATCCGTGTGTGGCCTTTGTGGCGGGCTGTTTATCCGTGTGTGGCCTTTGTGGCGGGCTGTTTATCCGTGTGTGGCCTTTGTGGCGGGCTGTTTATCCGTGTGTGGCCTTTGTGGCGGGCTGTTTATCCGTGTGTGGCCTTTGTGGCGGGCTGTTTATCCGTGTGTGGCCTTTGTGGCGGGCTGTTTAGCCATTATGTAGCTTTTGTGGCGGGCTGTTTAGCCAGATGTGTGGCCTTTCTGGCGGGCTGTTTAGCCAGAGTTGTCTGTTGAGGAGGTCCTTCGGGACGAGCGGTCTTTGTGACGGTCCTTCGGGATGAATTGCCTTGGTGGCGGTCCTGTTTAGGACATTTGTTTGGCCTTGGTGGCGGTCCTATTTAGGACATTTGTTTGTCCTTGGTGGCGGTCCTGGTTAGGACATTTGTTTGGCCTTTGTGGCGGCCTGTGGGGTAGTGAGATGATCGTTGGTGGTCATGAGGTATTCCAGTGAGGGGGTATGTGGTTGGTAGGACATCGTGTTGTCTTACGCGAGCCACGAGGAGGAAACCTAGATAGGGGTAGGACTCAGACGTGTTCAGAATTGTTTGCTTGCGACTCTTGGGGGACTTAGGTTCTCCTAGTACCGTCATATTCTAAGACTTTGTGGGTTGGGAGTATGGTTGGTATATCGACTTCGGATGACGATTCGGGGGCGCGCTGTAGGGTGGCAACCCGATGAGGAGCCAATACTTTGGCATGCAGGCTTCAGTCTGTAAGGAGCCAATAAAAACTCAAGGCTTAGGCCTGTGAGTAAGGGAAAATCCAAAAGTTGAGAGCAAATAATGTCTGGAGCGTGAGTCTATCACCTAGAGGTGACCTTTCGTACATCGGTCGGAGGTGTGCGGGCCGTGGAGACGGTTGCACGAGAGTCCTTGACTGATGTAATATCCGTGAACCGAAATCCCGGTTTTCTCGGTCGAGTTTTAAGTTAAACGCTGCGTTTTGGGTAAGGAAAAAACCCTTAAGTTCGTGTTTTGTCTCATTAGGCGAGCTCAGCCGTTTTGGGAGAAACTAAAGGGAGAGAGAAGAGTTCTTCGTGTTCTTGAGCGTTCTTGGGAGATTCTTGGAGTTGGAAGCTGTTTCTGTAGAGATCTGTAGCTGGGATCTTCCTAGGAGCTTTCATTGGAGCGTTTTCTTCTTTTGTTAGGGTCGGATTTCTTCTGTGGCAGAGGTAAGTACATGACCATGGCTTATCTAAGCTGGAGATTTCTCTGATCTGTATGTTTATGTGTTGTTAGGCTTGTTAGAATGTTATTTGAGGCGTTAGGAAGCTTTCTTGTGGCTTGGGATCGAGTTTGTTGCTTGTAGGAACAAAGATCCGTTGAGAAGCTTCGGAGAAAACGATGCTCGGCATGTGCGTTAGTCGATGCAGTGCGAGGACGGCGCGGATTGACTTAGGAGCATCGGTCGATGCCATGTGGAGGTGTCGGTCGATGCAATTAGGGTTTCCGCGTAATGTCGAGCATGCGTCGGTCGATGCAATGGGAGCATCGGTCGATGCAACTGAACCTTGCATCGGTCGATGCATATCAAGCATCGGTCGATGCAGTCCCCAGTTGGTGTCGGTCGATGCAAGCCTTGTGTCGGTCGATGCAGAGCCTGGTTTGTTTGTTGAATGTTGTTTGATGGTTAGAGTATCTCTATTGCTTGTGTATAGTCCAGTAGATGGGAGGATTGCCTTACTGAGTGTTTATAAAATACTCATGCATTGCAATTTGTGTTTGTGGTGCAGGTAAAGGCAAAGTGTGATCGTGGAATCAAGGCGATGAAGAGGAGGATGTTCTAGGGACTCGACTGGTTGTTGTCTGGCATTGGTAGGTTACTAGACTTGGGTTATTAAAACATTGTTAGGATTGTTGGTTCTATGTATTCCCTATTGTTGGTTATTGGAATTGCTATAAGTGGTTATTGGTTATTATTTATTGGATTTATTTGATATTGGTATTTGTTTTTCCGCTGTTGGTTGTGATTGTGGTTGGGTGGCTAGTGGATATGGGACCGCTAGTTGTAGTTTATTTATTATTATTATATATTATTTCTTAAAAAAAAACGGGTCAGGTAGTTTCATTATCTCTCTCACCTTCTTAATGGTTTCTGAGAACAACAGATGAAAGGTCAATGGAAGGTAAACCATGAGGTATTGTCGAAGCTCTACAAGGAAGAAAAACAACTTAGAAGCATATGTGTTTCTTTTGAGATCAGTCATGTTCTACGGGTATGTTTCTATGTGCATTTTGCTTTCTGTAAGTTAATTATATCACATAGTTCTTGTCTTGTGCTTTAGAGAAAGAGTTTTTATTTTTTTATAATGTGAGTTCTACGATTGTGGGTATTTTTTCTTTTATAGAAGTTGAACTTTGATGTGGATGAACAAGCAAATATGGCTACTCGTCTCTTTGGTAAGACAGCCTATAGTCTCCCTTTTCTCTGCATTTGACATTGTGGGATCAAATATTGCAAAACGCTAACTAAGTCTATGATGCATTATTTACAGAAGGAGAAGTTCAAGTAGCTTAAAACCGATGAACGAGTATCGAGAGATTTGGTGTTTTCTTTTTTGGTCCACGCTACATCCAAATCTGAACAGCCTTATCTAACTGTGAGTTGTGTCTCTAAAGAGGACGTTCAGAAGCGATTTCTCTTCATTGAAGGTCTCGGGTTATACCATCAGGGGTTAACTAACTACTATGTAAATCTTTTGCTTTTTCTGTTGGGAAATGTAGGAACATGACCCTTTCGTAGTTTTTCAACTTTAGTAGTTGTTTGCTTTTACATCAACGTAGAAATCTAATGGTTCCAACTTTTTTCTTTCTAAAAAGGATTAAGACGAGAATAAACAAAGAGTATTTACTATTTAGTATTTACAAAGCTGGGGAGAATACATTATCGTAACTTATGAGCATGTCAGATTAATCAATAGTGAATGGTTTAGGAATCCTAAATTCCTGATTCACATAATTCCCATCTGTGAAGATCATTAGTAGCACTTTGTCCTGTGAATTAATAGATTTCAAGACAGTAGAAGATGTTATGTAAAGATTAGTTTTATTTGACTTAGCTCCCTTTGACATGGTATGTTGCCTTTCATGCACTTCTTGAGGGGTGAGTGGAGCTAGAGTATGCCTCTTGTTGTTGTGCGAGAAAGGGTAGTAGTTGCTTCGACCATTGTGTAAAGTCTCCTTATCAAATTGCCATGGCCGTCCTAAAAGAAGGTGTCCAGCTTGCATAGGAACCACATTACACCCAACTTGGTCTGAATATTTGCCTATGGTGAATGGTCTGGTGACTTGCTCGGAGATCCTTAGTTCAACCTCATCATTGAGCCACTTAAGTCGATATGGATGGGGATGCTTTGTCTTTTGGAGACCTAGCTTATCAACCAAATACTTGCTGGCTACATTAGTACATGAACCACCATCAATGATTAAGCTACATACCTTGGAGTTTATGGAGCAGCGAGAGTGGAAGAAATTTTCTCTTTGAATTGTTTTAGGATCAAAAAGAGTGCTAAGAGCCCTTCTTATGACTAGAAGCTCTCCCATCTCTGGATAGTCCACAATATCTTTGTCAGATTCATCACTTTCTTCTTCCTCATCTTGTGATTCATACTTTCCATTGGCTTTAAGGATCATCACTCGCTGGTTTGGGCACTCCCGTGCATAGTGTCCTTTTCCATGACATTTAAAACAAGTAATATCATGAGCTCTTTGGTTAGTAGGCTTACCTTGCTCTGGTTTGGTTACTTTTGATGCCTCATTTCAGCTCTTTTAAATCTCTGGTCCACATCAAGAGATTTTCCCTTGTCTAAAGGTTTTTGAGGTGGTGGTGTCCATGGAGTCTTACTGCGGTTAGTAGAGGCTGTCTTCCTTTTGATGTGTTGTTCAGCTTGGACTGCTAGGTGCAACAACTCTTCAAGATCATGATATGTTTTTCTTTCCACCTTTCTAGCAATCCGATCATGAAGACCATCTAGAAACTGCGCCATCAAGTTCTCCTCAGAATCTTCTACCTCCAATCTGTTTTTAAGAGATTCAAACTCTTCAAAGTATTCCTCAACAGATTTGCTTCCTTGTGAGAGCTTGCGGAACTTCTTTTGTAGCTCTCGGTGGTAATAAGCTGGGACATATCTCTTTCTTAGCTGAAACCTCATATCATCCCAAGTGGTGATTGGTATATGTCTATGCCTCCTTCTCTATCCCACCAAGCTAAGGCATTGTCGGTAAGTTGAGCAGCAGCTAAGGATACCTTTCTCTGTTCAAAAAAGTTGTAGTATCCAAATATATGATCCATACGTCTTTCCCAATCAATGTAAGCTTCAGGATTAACCTTTCCAGCAAATGTCGGCGGATTGAGCTTAAGATCATAGTCTCCTTCTCTTATGTCCTTCATCTCGTCCCTTACCTTGTTGGTAGTGTCTCCTTGGCCTTTGGTGTTGATTAAGATCAGGATGTTCTTCCTTGATATAAGATTGGAATCACTCCAACTTAAGATCACACAAGGATCAAGAGATTCCAAGCTTATCTTGTGGAAGGTGGAATTCACGTGCTGGCTCTGAAGCACTCTCTCGTGAATCAAGGGGTGGTACGATGGATAGATGGGTGATTGACTCGCTCAATCGGTGGGATAATCGACTCGCTCGATCAATGAACGAATGAAGGATGTTGAATCATTCAACAAACTTAATCCGTAGGATTCTGAAGCACTAAGTGAATCACTCACAAAGAACTAAAGAACAAAGCAATACAAAGACTCAAACTTTGTAAAGAAGAAAACGTTTCTATTACTTTTAAAATGATCAAGGGTCATTTACAATGAACGAACTAATGAGCATATATAGGCTCAACAATAGTGTTCTAAAACAAGAAATAAATCGCAACAATTAATGAAAAAAATGATCGTTAGACCATTAAGTGTAGAATCATTCCAAATAAGGCAAGAAGATGTGCCTTGTATCTCATTAACTCTGGGAGGAAGTGGTGACGTCTTGGAAGCTTGTTAGGCACTTGTGGAAACTCGAATATGCACAAAAATAAAATAGGAACTAGTCGTTGTGCATTGATGACAATCGGGTCCGAAAAAGGCAAGTAATAATAGAATTGAATCCGCCTGATCCAATGGCTATTATTGCGTGTGAATATCCTCCAAATATTCTCTAGTGGATGTAAAGGCTCTCTTGGGTCCCATATGTATATTTGAGGCATGTCCAAGTAAAGGCAAATGGAAGTTTCCTTATCTGGCTCCAAGTATATCAACGAACATGATTCAAAGGGTGGTTTGGACTTGGGTCTTCTCATGGGTTGTTCTCCATGGGCTGGGGACTTATGGTGAATCAAATAGGGGTGTGGGCTTCCTCTAAAGCTGGTCCAGGTGTCAAAAGGCCGAAACTCTTCATAGCTTGCAATGATGTCTGATTCATCTGCGAGTAGTTCAAGTCCATCAGCGAGTAGTTCAGCATGTCTGTCAGCAAGTAGTTCAGCAGGTCCAGCGTGTAGTCCAACAAGTACTTCAGCTATGACTTCTTGTGTCATCTTTGAATCATTTGAATGGTACATGATTCCTTGATGACTTGGTGTTGCCTCATTAAAAACCTTTTTAGGTAAACCCAGTGGGAAAAACCCTAGACAAGGGAAAAAGAGTGCAACAGTCATATCCCAACAATAAGGTGATTTGACATGATGATGCTTGATCCCTCTTGAACCATTGGACTTCTTAGAGTTAATTTGATGATGAATAATTAACCCTTCTCTTTGTGCTTGATCATAACTCCATTTGGGAAAAGATTCTCCAAGATGCTCTTCATGGACCGGTTTGGTGTGTAGACCGGTTGGTTCGCCATGCTCCCGGTTTGATTTAGTTCTGATGTCCGCATCATTCCTCAGAGTCAAACTGATCTACATTATCAACCTCATGGTTTCCTCTTGGCAAGTTACGAACTGGTGCTCTTGGTGCAAGTAGGGGCTGTTCAATTCATGTCATGCGATCACCAAGCGTTTGGAGTTGGGCTTGAATAGCTGTAAGCCTCTCAGACATGTTCACCTCTCCTCCTTGTTCTCTCATGGTTCAAAAACGTTTTAGTAAGATAAGGAAAAAGAGATCAAGTGCACAGGAAGTCGAAAGGTCCAAATATGGAAAACTGCCAAAAACTGAGATCTAGGATTTGGGAGGTTTTGGGCAATCAAATAAACAGATCTGAACGAAATTTTTTTAGGATTTTCTTTTTAGAAGATAAACAATCAAAATAGAGCAAAGACACACGAAAATAACAGATCTAAAAAAGTGAAAAATGAACTGAAACAAAACGAACTGAAACAGACACAAACCGAAGCAAACAAAGGGAAACAAAATGAAACAAAAGGGATAGATAAAACCTGATTTTGAGCGTTTAGCTATGATACCAGATGATATAGGAACCCAGATGAGGGAACCCACGTGGATAAATGGAAATAGGCAAATGGTTGATAACACTGTTCTGCCTATTTGTTGGGTGATAGATGGAACGCAGCGAAGAGATGGCGAATAGACAAATGGTTGAAAACATTGTTTTGTTTAATCGGTAGCAATGGAAGATGAAAGGATAGATGGGTGGATTTGCCACACAGATCTATGAAAGGATCTATGATAAGTCAAATCTCAGTCTTCAAGGATTATTCACACACAAGAAGAAGGAGAAAAGGATGGTTGCTTCTATCTCAGAAGAAAACCTAAGAAAACTCTTATTTTATTTCATAAAAACTTGAAAAGGTTACAGTGCTGAGAAGTGACCTTATATAACGATCTAGCAGCGGGGACCTTCTAGGGTCGAAATTATTACAAATAAAATGAACTTGCAAAAATAACAGACTCGATTTTAGGACCTAAATAAATAAAAGACTCATAAAGACCCAACGGTCGATTCCTGCAAAACAAGAAAAGAACCATTGTTTATTATTTGAATTCAAACACTTACCTTGAAAATAGCTCTCATGCACGCTCCAGTCCTTCATTGATGGTTTCAGAAATGATGAAAAGTACGGGTTCTTTAATTCCTTGTAAAACCGGCAAAAATGATGCTTTTGGAGTCTTCTCTTTGGAGTCTTCTAGCTCAATGAGAGAAATAAGACTTTCAATGGACTTGTTGAATTGTTCCCTTAAGGTTCTTGCTCCCAACCTTGTCATAGGTTTGTGTATCATTGTTGGCAGAACGGGTTTTTCAAGAAATGTTAGAACGGGTTCTTTAGAAAATGGAAGAACGGGTTCTTCGGGCAATGGCAGAACGGGTTCTTCGGGAAGTTTACTATCGATGTCCTCATCAGTTTCTCTCCATAAACATGAACTCAGGAAAATCCGGCATCTCGAAGGGTAAATTTTCTTCCACTTCTTCAAGAGACATCGCCAAAAGGGCTTTATCCATAGCAGATGACATGAGGTCCCCTAGAAAAAGACAAATTATAACTGAATTTACCGACTGTGAAAAAGACTAAGACTTGGAGAAGCCCACTCAAAAGCCACTAAAAGCTGAGAAGTCAGAACCAACTGAAAGGAAATAGAGCTAAAAGCCTAAAAGTATAAGATCGGCACGAACAAACGTTGAAAGACTTTGAAGATTAAAAAGGTTACTTTTTGAGAAAGGTTTTTCCAGACTAGTTTTATTCTTACCCTAATGAAAGACACTAGTTGAGAAGAAAGGTCTTGAGCCCAAAAAAGAAAAACTGAATTGGATTTTCATTAAGGGAGACTCCTCCAACTAGAGCCATAAATCAAAACTAATGTTCACAATTAAATAAACCAAGTACGTACGTGTTAATGTATCTTGTAATGCATGCACGTCATTATAATTATATATAGGTAAGATAGTTATTGTGTATGTATGATTTTATTATTTTTAATTGTATAAAAATTTGCACACGGTACACCAATCACCTTACTTTACCATATCACTATAATTAATCATATAAAATTTCAAGAACATATATCTATTGTTAAAGGTAAACACTATATCTATATATAGAGAGAGAGATATTGTTATTTAACTTGTAATTTGCTCTATAATTTAGTAGAAGAAATCATTTTCTCGCCGATACCATCGTTGAAGATGACCGCCACGGCGCCGCCTTGTCACATGCTCTCCACCGGCTCCGATCATTTCCGTTACCAAATTGCGTTGCCTGTCCCGGAACCTGTCGTTACCAAATCGCTTCCTGAGGAGATTGTGAAATCTGTTCATCACGACGGTGTGATCCCATCTTAGTCGCTCGAATCTCGTCTCGGGGTTTGTAAAAGAGCTGCGTCAATTTGGCGTGAGGCGTTGCAGAGAGTCACACGTAGATCTCTGGAAGGATTACCGTCGGATGGATTTGATTACAAATCGATATTGAGGCAATGCTGTGAGATGCCTATTGGATATATTCAGATTCCTTTTGTGATCGCTGCACCGTTGTTGCTTGATGGTTATGAGTACTCTGTTCCTATGGCTATGATAGAAGGATGTTTGGTTACTGCAAGGCTAGTATATCTCTGGTGGAGCCAGTAGTAAACTTGTTTGTGTTCTAGTTTAGAAGAACATAGGTTTAAGTTTCTATAAGTTGTTTTGGGGTTTGGTTTGGATTTCGAGTCATGTACTGTACATATTTGCCTTTTCTTCTATGAAATTTAAGATATTTTAACGTCATTTTATAAAAATTTTATTTTTATTTATTGTTATTTGTTATTATTAGAAGGAATTGATACAATTATTATAACTATTTATAAAAATTGACAATAATTTTAACATCAGTTATTTATAAATATTTAACATCAATTTGTGTAAATGACACATTTATTGGAATCACTTAATCCAATTGATCCTAACTTTTATATCACTTATTTGTATTTGATACAGATATTTAACATCATTTCTTATAACCCTAACAAATATTAACATCATTTATATTAATTGATAGAAAACTAACATCACTTTTTGGAATTGATGCATATTAACATCAATTATTAAATGATGCAATTATTTATGTCAACTGATGTAAAATATTTGCATCAACAAAATATAAATCACTTAACTAATTAAATGATTTAAAATTAATTTGCATTAATTATAAGTAATACAAATATATAAAACAAATGATTCAAAACAGTGTTTTTTTGTAGTGATGCATGCATTTTTCTTTTTTGTTTATATGCATCTCATCCCTATATAAGTAATCCCTATATAAGTAAAAGAGAAGTACAAAATTATCGGGTCGGGTCAAAAATTAAAAAAAAAACCCGAAATTAACATTTGGATACTTGCAAATCGGATCATTTGTTGGGTATGGATATTAACCTGAAAAATCAAAAACAATAATTAATTTTAAGGAATTAAGTTTTAGACACATAATGAGCTAATATTTAGGGAAACCGTTTAAACTTATTACCATAAAAATCAAGCTATTAAATTCGAAATTGTATATATAAGGTAAACATATTTAATTTGGTTATATTATTTGAGATATCTATGGAAACGAGATAATCGAAATTTATATTACCAAATCATCATTTATTTCAGATTTTTAGAATTTTCTAAACAAAACTGTGCTTATAAATTCAAATTACTACATATGGTAAAACACTTAGGGGGTGTATTCAAACCATAATTTTGGAGAATTTGATGGGATTTAGGAAATTTAGAATTTTGATAGATTTTAGAGAAGTTGATATGATTTTCTGTAAAAAAATTTCAAATCCCACCTGAAACCGTGAGATTAGATTTCTGTATTTTTAACTAAACAAATCCTCTCAAATCCTCCAGAATCCTAAAAATCATTAAAATCCAAATCCACAAAATTGTTTTGAATAACAGTGGATTTTAAAGTAGATTTTTAAATCATCAGTTCAATTATAGTGAATTTAATAGACTTTTTAAAATCCATGATTAAATTACATAAGATTTGTAAATTTCACACAAATCACTTAAAATGTCAAGTTGAATAATACTTAATATTACACATATATTCTAATTTAATTATTTTCGAAATCAAAACTAAACTAATTATCTATGACCTCTATATATATATTCTTATTAGCAAATTATATATCACACATCTCCACTATTTCTTATGAAAACCATTGTACCTAACATCTCATTATCAAGCCAAACAAATGTGTCATTGTTTATTTTTTGTTATAGGAACATTCATATTTCATGTCGTTTGTTTGTGAGTATACTAATTATGTAATCTGTTTTGCAGCTTATTCTCAAAAACGAAAACATATAATGATTGCCTGTTCAAGAAATTATGCTTTAATTTTATGCCTAATTTTTTTTTGTATGGTTAGTATTCTCGTACTCTTTTTTAACTAAATTTTTAAGTTTAAACTGATAACAAATATTTAAGATGAATCTTTTTTGTCCTTTTATCAATGTATATAATTTTCTCTTGCTAAGATGCATAAGATTCATGATTATGATTATATGTTCTTAGAGATGGATAAAATATTGAATATTTTCTTTGTTTCGCATTTTAACTTTGTGCCACCATTTTATTATTGATTTATTTTTTCCACATCCATTTTATTACTGATCTAAATCAAATATATTTGAATAAAAAATTGGCAAGCATGAATGACAGCTGATATTATATTTTTCCATTCAACATCACATACAAGAGGAGATAATCAATACGTTCCATATGTATAAAAACGCTTGGCAAGCATGAATTCCAACTGATATTATATTTTTCTATAGTTTTTTTTCTTTGACCATCTAAAGTCATGTATTAAACACATTCTTTATTTTTCTACATGTTTTGCCAGAAAAAAAAAGGCACTGTTCCAATCGCAATCACTTATTAATCATAATATTTTGTATTATTTGTATTAAAATTTGAAAATTATACGGTTTATGGAATCATTTAAAGTAAAAAAATTACCTCATTTGGATTACATAATATATTATAAGCTTTGTAACATTACTTTAAGAACAAACAATAACCAAATATATATAATAACACTACATTATTAAAAAATGATCCGAAAATATAAGTTGATATATTTTTTGGATTGAAAATTCTGCTGTATTATAATCCTGTATTATAAGGATTTACAATATCTATAATATCCTAAAAAATTACTTCTCAATATCATATTGTCAAAAAGGTAATCAAATCTAACAATCTTATATATATATATATATATACATATAGGATTCTCTTTTACAAAAATGCACGGGTTGGTTTGCAAAACTCACAATAATACAATAGAGTTTATATTAATTGTTTACATATTTAGGTTAGGATTGATATTTTTATGAATGCAATTCTTTACGGGTTGATCCTTCAAAATATATTGTGAGGATGTATCTTTTGCAAATGAATATTTTTATGCATACAATCTTTTAGTGGGTTGGTCCATTAAAATATACACTGTGAGTGTGTATTTCTTACAAATATATATATACAAATCTAATATTTTACGGGTTGTTTTATAAAAAAGTACATTGTGATTATCTATTTTTTACTAATTGGTTTTGTCAAATATAAAATGTAAATACGTATTATTATAAATGTATATTTATATACTAATATAATCTTTTACGGGTTGGTCCATAAAGCATAGGTTCTGAGTGTGTATTTTTACAAATACAATATTCTATAATACTTTAACGTATATCTAATTTCTACTACTAATTATATTTAAATATATAGATATTGAATATTCTTCCGCGCTGTAGCGCGGATCCGATCCTACTATACTTGTAGAAATGAATATTCAGATTGAGTTTAGTTTCGGTTCTCTTTTTTGTCTTTTTCTTTTTAATTTTTAAGTATAGAAAATAGTAATTAATTAAGGTGAAATCAAAACGACGTACGTACACTATATACATGGAGTTTTGATTTCAGTTTGATATTATTATATTATCCCAATCAAAGTTATTCTTAATCGAAAAGAAAAAAAGATGCCTCAGTGCTAAGTTTGTACGTATCTCTAAAAATCTGTGTTGATGACAAAGACATTTTTTCGTTTCCTTGAAACAGCTAGAAAGTCTAAGAGGGAAACTAAAAAAGTTAAAAACTTTCAGAAGTTGGTGAGCATTGATGAACTGATTTATGCGAATGACATAAACTGAATTAAGTTTTTTTTTCATTTCTCATACAAAATATATTGTAAATGTACAAATAAAAAAATTAAAAGAAGGGATAACACAAAACAAGTAGTAATAATTTAAGAGAAGAATCTAAAATAGAAAAATGAAATAGATCACAGGAATTTATACCTGAACTATACTAATAAATAAGCTGTAAGAGTTCAATTTCATATTTCTCTATTTAAAAAGATTTACACCTCCTTTAACAAAAAAAAAAAAATGGTCCACATCTCTCTTCTACTCACTAAAAAATCAGGAAAAGAGAAAAAAAAAATTACATTCAAGATTCAACTTCTTTACTCCAAGCTTACATTTTTCATTTTTCATCCAACTTCCTCGGATCTCATTGAGATGCATGGTGGTTCTCTTAGCGTCCTCTGATCTCATAGAGATGGTAATTCTCTCAGCTTCATCGGATCTAGATTCTAAAATATTGATAAAAGCACTTGTTTATTGGTATCATAGTTAAAACATTAGATATTCTTTTGTATACCAAAATTTATCAACATACCTTAATATATATTTTTCTATTTGCTAATCCCACTATTAAAATGTATACTTTATTCATGGCAAAAAAATGACGATATCAACCAAGATAAAAAAAATAATAATTAAATGTGTATTCTTAAAAACAGGTCTTTTTTAGTAAACATTATTTTCCCGTTGGTCTAAATTTGTGTTATTGATAGAGTTTTTTTACATTACAATTAAAAAGAGCTCACAATAGAAATGTTCAAACCAAACACATGGGTACATACTCAAAATATTTGATTTTGAATGTCTTTCTTAAAACATTGGTTTGTTTTCTGTTGCGAAAGGGGAGTTTTTGAAAGAACTGTATTTAATTTATAAGAAAATATTAGAAAGAAAAGCAAAACATATGCAAAACAAAAGAAAAACCATGGCAAAACATATTTTTTCAGAAATGTAATGACAATTAGTTTAGAGATTATAAACTTTAAAACATGAATATATATATACACTAAATATGTTTATAGATATGTGTTTCCGTTGGTCTTAATTTGTGTTATTGATAATGATTCCGGTCAAAAATGTTTATAGATTTATCACTAATACCAGTAATTAGAAACACAAAATTGTTATTTATATTATTGCAGCCATTGATGGAGATGAATTCATGACCCCAAATCTTTTATGATGCAGGTTGATGATCCGAGTTATTGTGTTGTAATATCCCAGAACTGGAGCTGCTCTATGGACGACGTTTGGGGGTTCAAAGTGATCCGAGCTGTAGATAGGATTTTAAAACTTAACTTTAGGGGTCATTTGTGAATGTGTGTGATTTGAAACTTTGAATGCAGTTTGATGATCCGAGTTATTGTGTTGTAATATCCGGGAAAAGGAGAAGGTGTAAGAAAGAAGATCAGAGCTACTAAAAAGATTATGAATTAGTAAGTATGCTAATTCTTATAACTTTGAGCAAACTATTGATGGTTTTTTTTTAATTTCATGTGTTAATTGTCTCACTGTCTGCAGGAAGATCATCATTCAAGACTAGAGACCATGAATAAGACCATGAGCAAAATGTTCAAGAAGAAGAAAGATTTTATGAGTTACGTATGGATTTATAAGTATGAACTTATGAGTTATGTATGGACTTAATATGAACTTATGAGTGTTATGTATCAATTTATGAGTGTTATGAATGAGTTTATAAGTTTTTAGCATAATTTAGTTCATGTATTATCTGGTTTCCATTGACAGTTCAAGTGATCATGGTCTTATTTGGTTTGGACTTATTTGGACATGGTTCTATTTGGGATTTCATCATGAATGTACATAAAACGTATGTGTCCATTTGGACATGACAATTTGGACATGGACAGCCCAATTGACATCCCTATTTGTGGATGGCGTTTGGAGGTTCAAAGTGGACAATAAACTCTTGTCGCGGGTTGTTCCATTGTCTGTTTTGACCAAGTTAGTGGATGTTGAAGATTCAGTTGTGGCAGCATTAAGTTTGGTGGAGAAGAAGGCAAATCTGAGTTATTGCATCCCTGCATTTATGTAATTGACGATGGAAATGAGGACTCTGCCGGTGATTGTGACTACAAATATTGGTCTAGACTACTATATAGAGATGCTTTGTAAGAACCATGGGTTGAATTTGTTTGTTACGTTTGAAGAGCTAAAGAAAAGAGGAAAGCTGGCGACGACATCGAGGTAGATTGCAGAGAGGCAACGCGAAAGAAGCGAAGCTGTGGGTCGTCATCTGGTCTTAGTAATAGTGGTAGTGAAGAGGGTTTTGTTTGGAGAAGCATCAACGGCAGGATCGAAGACATTGGTTATTGAGACTACCCAGGTTGATGATGAATATATGGTTGAACTGGCAAAACTAGAGTGGAAGATAAAAGGCTCTTGTGGTGAGGAAGTGGAAATTGGCGGGGATGTAGCAGCTAGGAAGACCCGTACAAAAGAAGGAAGTTAGTCAGAAGGTATAGGAGTCGGTGATAGGTTTGAAGATGTAGGGGAGGAAGAAGAATCTGAAGTGACAAAGGTAGTGGTTACCCCCAAAGACTATGATAAAGAGTTTTTGGAGAATTTCATTGGTGATTAGTTTGGTCGAGTTAATGTTGTGGAGGTTATGTGTAATAATTTTTCTTGCTTCGATCACACTGTGTTAGTTAATGGTGTTGTTCCTTTAAAAGAAGAAGATAAGACCAAAACAATCGGTGGGTTTAAATGTCATAATCAGATAAGGGTGAACATGTAGGTGTAACCAAATGGACACACAACCCTGGACAGAGAAGTGGGCTTGTGGACGGTATGAAGCTAGAAGATATTGATGAGGAGGAGTTTGATATTCTTTCTTTGTTTGACAACACCGAGTATGAGAGGGAAAAAATACCCGATCTGGACATTGAGAATGATGGTAAAGGGATATATAAGGGCAATTTTTTTGCAAACAAAGAGGATTTCCATATTGCTCTAGCGATATATGCTATCAAGAACATGTTTCATTTCACTCAAACTACAACAAAGAAAAACTCATTTGTAGTTAGTTGTTTTGGTGAGAGCTGTGACTGGAGGGTTCTAGCATGTGAAATGAAGGATTCAGGCTACTATGAGATTAGGAAAGCTAATCTTGAACATACATGTCCAATAGAGACAAGGAACAACTATTTGAAAAGAGCAACCTCTTGAGTGATTGCAGCTGTGTACAAGGCGAAGTACATTGATCCGACAAAAGGTCCAGCCCCATTGGATCTCCAACAGATGGTTCTTGAGGATCTGAGGGTTGCTGCATCTTACAGCAAATTTTGGAGAGCCAAGGGTAAGAGTCTTTGGAGGGCATCTTTGGTTCGGATGATGAGTCTTTCGAGGATCTACCTGTTTTTTTGCATGTCTTAAAAGAAGCTAATCCAGGGACTGTAACCGATATTAAAACTGAAGTCCTCGAAGATGGTAGAGAAAGGTTTTGTATATGTTTTTGGCATTCGGGGCTTTAGTTGAAGGTTTTAGGAAGTTGAGGCGTGTCATTATTGTGGATGGGAGTCATATCAACGAGAAGTATAATGGTGTGCTTTTGACAGCTAGTTGTTAATATGTAAATGGAGGCTCGTAAACCAGCCGACCGTCCAAAAGAGACGAGGATTCCTTCAATAGGAGAGTATCCTGTAAGTGACTGAGTTTTGAAAGTTTTTTGTTTTAACAATTACAACATTGGATATTGTAAAACATAACTCTTTTTTTTGGGTTTGGTATTCCGTTTGCAGATAAATGGTGTCGTGAAAACAAAAGTAAATTGGTGTGGGAGAAGCAAAGAGACTGGGCACAATCGAACGAGTTGTTCAAACCTGTTGCCATCATGTTGACGGATGTTTGATGGTGTTAGTATGTAGTGGGTGAACACTAATTTTGTGGAGTTTGTATCCAATGGCGTTAAGCTGTGTGGATTAGGGACGGTTAGTATTGGCTGTTGTGTGTCCTGTTTTCCTTGTTTGATGTTAATGGGAACACACTTTAGCTCGGTAGGTATTCATTGGGTATTAGATTTGTGGATATGGGTAATATATCCGAAGTGGAATTTTTTGGAGAATTGGACGCTTATACAGTCTGACGGGTTTATAAACATTTGGCATCTAGGTCGGAATGTTTGGTTTGGTGAAAGGTATTTGGACAAAACCACCTGTATAATGAAAAGTTGTACACGTAATGAAATGTTATGTTTCCTATCCTGTATAATGAATAAGTTGTCCACGTAGACACTGTAAGTTTTGTAAACAACATAGGTCCAACAATATATAAGTTGCATCAGGAATGGTAAGAGGTATGTACCGGTTGATCATCTAAGGGAGGTGGTCTGGTGACAATGTCATATAAAAGGGATAGCTGTTTTAAAAAAGTCGATTAGATAACAAAAAAAAACACTCGGTGTCATGCTACATAGGTTAAGTTTCATAATCAAGTTGCAAATGTCTGTAATCAACTATTTCATGTCAGATTAATCAATAGTGAATGGTTTAGGAATCCTAAATTCCTGATTCACATAATTCTCTTCTCTTCTTTCACTCATCCAAACGCATGACTCAAAATCTAGAACGCTAGAAGCATAGATTAAACGAAGGAGTAACATATATTTATAATTAAATAGTTAATACAATTACCTCACGTACTAATCACTATGTATCTTTATATATACAGGTTTTCCAACAATCAATTGAAATTCAAGCTATAAGAAAAGTAACTATAATCAAAGAATCTTTATACACAATCCTCCAATGGTGGTGAAACTATGCGATCGATGTCTTGTCTGTAACTCGTACAGAAGAAGAATCAGGTTTCGTCCGAACGGATGGGTTTCCGGTATCATCAAGAACTACAAAAGCCGTGTCACCGGGCTTGAAACTCCCAGCAAGAAAGGCTTCACTAAGTGGATCTTCCACAATCTCTGTGACAGTTCTACGGAGTGGCCGTGCACCATACGCCGGATCATAGCCCTGTTTACATATAAGTTCCTTGACGGCTTCAGACACCTCTAAACCGACTCCAAGTGCCACGAGCCTCGACTTCAAGTCTTGTAGCATCAGGTTCAAGATCTCCATCATCTGCAGAATCAGAGTTTTAGTTTTTATATAAACCAACCACCCCTACTCATAAAGTCTCTGTTTTGAGTCGGCATAAAGCTACTGTTATTGTTTGGTTCAGTTTTTATACACACCCTACCATATAAGGTTAGGTGGAGAAAATAACTAACCTGAGCCTTCTCAAGCTGTCTGAAAATGACGATTTCGTCTATCCGGTTCAACAACTCTGGACGGAAATAGTTCTTGAGTTCTTCGACTACCAAAGATTTCATTCCAGTATAAGATGCTGCCTCTTCGTCGTCTTCGAGGATAAAACCTATTGAACCGTGTCTTCCCTTTGCAATGGCTGTTGATCCGACATTAGAGGTCATTATGATCAGTGCGTTCTTAAAAGATACTCTCCTTCCCTGTAAACAAAGATTCCAGAAACAGACCCAATATAAACTTCAATAACGTAGAAGACTGAGCAAACAAATCAATCATATGCACAAACGAGTTATAACCCTCGTCAAGCAATAACAGCAAGTTAAAAGTGTAAACATGACATACCTGTGAATCGGTTAGATGGCCATCTTCGAACAATTGGAGAAGAATATTGAAGATATCCGGATGAGCTTTCTCTATCTCATCGAACAAGACAACTGTGAAAGGACGTCTCCTGATAGCTTCAGTGAGCATTCCACCTTCTTCAAAACCAACATATCCGGGAGGTGAACCTATCAACTTGCTCACAGTATGACGCTCCATGTATTCACTCATGTCTAATCTCAGCATAGATTCCTCCTGCAATAACCAATGAAAAACCGGGGATGAAGAAATTCGTCCAATGACCATATCATGTGTCAACGTTACATTGTTAAGGAAGCTGTACCGATCCAAAATAATTTGCTGCCAGAGCTTTTGTAAGTTCCGTTTTTCCAACTCCAGTTGGTCCACAGAAAAGCATAGCGGAAATTGGACGGTCAGGATCTTTTAAGCCAACCCGGGACCTCTTAACAGCTCTAGATATGGCAGCTACAGCCTCATCTTGACCAACAACTCTGCTTCTAAGCTGCTCTTCTAAACCCATTAAAAGCATTCTTTCATCTGCAGTGATCTGCTGAACTGGAATTCCAGACCAAGCCGATGCAACGGCTGCAATATCATCAGGTCCCACAAGTATAGGCCTGAAAGCACAATCAAAACTAATGTTATGGAGGCTCCTTCATTTGCCTTCTTAAATATTTGAACGTTTCCCCTCAAGACCTAAATATGTAAAAGAAGGAAGTCGTACTCATCATCGCCAGCTACAGGCGGCAGCGAAGACTCCTCAGCTAGTTCACCAGTCTCATCTGCCATGGCATCACCATCATCCTGCTTTTGCCTGCTTGATAGAACCTATTTATAGAAACAATTATTAACGCTGTTAATAGGTAAATTGCATCACGATCCAAGAGTGCTGTAGGAAGAATGTCTAGATTTCTTACCACTTCGTGCATGGCCTGAACTGTTCTGATCTCTTGCCAGTAATCATCAGGTGGCTTCGAAAGGATACAGATTGCATCCTCCTTTTTCTTCCTAAAAGCTTCAATACGAGCTCTGCTTCCTGCCTCGTCAATGAGATCAATAGCTTTATCTGGAAGGAATCTATCAGCGATATATCGTGATGAAAGATACACTGCAGCATCTATGGCTTCCATAGTATATTTGCAATTGTGATGGGCTTCATATTTTTCACGAAGACCCAACAAAATCTTCACCGCGTCTTCCTAAAATGTTGTTAAGATGAATATACTAGATAAGAAAACAGGTGTTGGTTGGTTAATACGATAGAAAAATCAGGCTTGAAAACAAACCTCGCTTGGCTCGTCAATCAACACTGGCTGGAATCTCCTCGCTAATGCTTTGTCCTTCTCAAACTGACTCCTAAATTCGTCAAGGGTTGTGGATGCAATGCACTGAAATGGTTGACTGATGATTAGTAGAGCTAGCTTTAGCACCATATATAGTATACTAAAAATTTGCATTCATTTTCATAATTGAAATATGCTTCTGTAGGAATTTTGCTTCTCTTCTATTATCATATTAACTACTTCATCAAGCCAGAGGTGGAAACGTTAATTTGTTTCAATTTTTGAGCAAAACCCAGATTGGTAAGATTCATTCACAAGTAACAGCAGCAGAACATCGATTCATTCAGCATGCGTACCTGAAGTTCACCCCTTCCAAGTGATGGTTTCAAGAGGTTAGCAATGTCAAGCCCCGACCCCTTGTTTCCTCTTCCGACTGTGCCCGACCCAATAAGTGTGTGCACTTCATCAATGAAGAGAATCACCTTACCTATGAGAAAAACAAAAAGAAAACCCGGTGTTAGGAATGTTCCAGGTTAACTTTACAGTCTTTGATGTATTAAGGGTTTAGATCAATAACCTGATTTTTTAACCTCGCTTATCAAAGCAGTGACCCGAGCCTCCAGTTCTCCCCTTTCTTTTGCACCTGCCATCAACAGTCCTATATCCAGGGACATGATGCGTTTCGTCTACATATATAAAACAAATAAAACTGGTCATGTACATGACTAACCAACTTCAGATAAAAAAAAAAAAAATTCCATTTGATCAGATGCAGGTGCGCACCAAAAGAAATCCAGGAGCATTAGCTTCTGCAATACTAATCGCTAATCCTTCAGCAATGGCAGTCTTCCCAACGCCANTTCACGAAGACCCAACAAAATCTTCACCGCGTCTTCCTAAAATGTTGTTAAGATGAATATACTAGATAAGAAAACAGGTGTTGGTTGGTTAATACGATAGAAAAATCAGGCTTGAAAACAAACCTCGCTTGGCTCGTCAATCAACACTGGCTGGAATCTCCTCGCTAAAGCTTTGTCCTTCTCAAACTGACTCCTAAATTCGTCAAGGGTTGTGGATGCAATGCACTGAAATGGTTGACTGATGATTAGTAGAGCTAGCTTTAGCACCATATATAGTATACTAAAAATTTGCATTCATTTTCATAATTGAAATATGCTTCTGTAGGAATTTTGCTTCTCTTCTATTATCATATTAACTACTTCATCAAGCCAGAGGTGGAAACGTTAATTTGTTTCAATTTTTGAGCAAAACCCAGATTGGTAAGATTCATTCACAAGTAACAGCAGCAGAACATCGATTCATTCAGCATGCGTACCTGAAGTTCACCCCTTCCAAGTGATGGTTTCAAGAGGTTAGCAATGTCAAGCCCCGACCCCTTGTTTCCTCTTCCGACTGTGCCCGACCCAATAAGTGTGTGCACTTCATCAATGAAGAGAATCACCTTACCTATGAGAAAAACAAAAAGAAAACCCGGTGTTAGGAATGTTCCAGGTTAACTTTACAGTCTTTGATGTATTAAGGGTTTAGATCAATAACCTGATTTTTTAACCTCGCTTATCAAAGCAGTGACCCGAGCCTCCAGTTCTCCCCTTTCTTTTGCACCTGCCATCAACAGTCCTATATCCAGGGACATGATGCGTTTCGTCTACATATATAAAACAAATAAAACTGGTCATGTACATGACTAACCAACTTCAGATAAAAAAAAAAAAAATTCCATTTGATCAGATGCAGGTGCGCACCAAAAGAAATCCAGGAGCATTAGCTTCTGCAATACTAATCGCTAATCCTTCAGCAATGGCAGTCTTCCCAACGCCAGCTTCACCAAGAAGAATTGGGCTGTTTTTAGTTCTGCGGCAAAGTATCTGGATGACTCTTTGAACTTCTTTCTCCCGACCAATAACAGGATCAATAAGACCCTCACTAGCACGCGCTGTAAGATCCACACAAAACTGTTCCAGTACACTTTTCGCTGATAAACACAAATTTTAGATAAAAGGTTTATCAGTATCCTTCTTTCTCAAACCAGGAACAAACAGAATCTCATATCTATAAAACCATTACCTTTAGGTTTTCCACCAGCAATTCGACCACTAGGGGAAGCATCGAAGCTCCCTTTAGATGAAGATGATGGCTCTCTCCCATCTTTAGCTATCTCTCCTTTCAGTCTGGTGAGTGCTTCTGCTGTAAGCAAATTCATATTTGCTCCCAATCTATATATCACACAAACAAATTTTAAAATCAAAAGGCAATCACAACAAATCGTTCATCGATTTACAAACATTAGATGAGTTAATTATCTCTATACCTTTTGAGGACTCTTCCGGCGCTACCGTCATCAACGGTGAAGAGTCCGATAGCGATATGCTCCGGAGCGATATATTGACAATCCATATTCCTAGAGTACTCCACGGCAGCTTCGAAGACTCGTTTGGTACTAATAGAGAAAGGCATGTCCGTGGATTTGGAATACGAAGTGGAGGAGGAAACTTCCTCCTGTTTGGAATCGGGATTAGCTTCGTTCCAAATACTCCAAACAGCTTCACGAGCCTTGTCAATGGTGATTCCTGAACCAAGGAAACCTTGAGGATCACGATCCTCAGCGATCAGACCTAAGAGAAGGTGCTGAGTGTAAACCATGTCTTTCCCCAACGATTTAGCTTCCTTCTGAGAGAAGATGATAGCTCTGATCGCTCGTTCGGTGAACCGTTCGAAAACCGCCGAAATCGGAGTGAATTTCTTCCGTTTTCTACTGGGAAATCGTCTGAATTTCGTCGGAGTGGTGGAGAAGCGGTGGATTGTGCGGTTGGAGAGGGAGATTCCGAGATATGAAGAAGCGAAGGAAGAAAGTGAAGAAGCGGCGATGGAGGTCACATGTGAAGAGGAAGAAGAAGAAGAAGAGGGGAGACGGCGTGAGTGAAGCGTTAGAGGTGAGGAAGTAGTTAAAACCTCCATGATCGTCTTCGTCGTCGGTGAGAAAATTTCTCCGGTGAGATTTTTTTTTTTTTTCCCGATTGCGACAAAAATGATTATTATTAATTTAAGAAGGAAGTAAAGGGGAAGAAGCAAAAGGAAGGGATGGAGTAAGATGACACGTCACGGCACCGTTTTATTATTCTTTCTATTTCTTTCTTTTTTTTTTTGGTTATTCCGTTAGTCTTGTTGGGTTCATATATATATAATATATAAACGAAACTATTGTGGACTCTGAAGGGACTGTTTGGCTGGTTACAAGTTTAGTCACGTTTGCGTTTTCATAAGATTCTTTTCACTATTGTTTTGATTACTTGTTTGAGACGCAGGTACGTATATGTTTAATTTGATTAAATGTTAAATTTTTTTATTTATTTTTGAGTGAAATTTTGAGAACAAATTAAAGTTGGCAAAAGGAATATAGTTATTTGAGATTCAAATTGATTTTAAATATTCAATTCTCTAAGCAATATTGAAAAGGGTTACTGTTTTTTGATTCTTTAATTATATTGTTAACTCAGTTATATCTCTTGCTCCAAAACTAGTGTTTTAACAAACAAAAAAAAAGATATTCATTTAGTGTTAACAAATAACAAAAATAAATAGTTCTATAGAAAAGAATTTGAATTTTGTTAAACCAAAGTCATCTATAGTTGATTTTTGATTGAACATTTACTTCTTTTTTTTTCTTTAGTCGATTAAGAAGGATCGGTATGATTTTTAAATTCATTTGTGTTCATCTAATATTTTTTATTTTTTGAAAAATCATACTATATAACTCATGAAGAATCAACAAATGTTGAAAACGTAGAACGTGGAAAAATAAATGAGAGACCAAACGCGCAACACATTGGTGCTGAAAGGAGAAGAAGCTCAAGTTGCACACGGAAACAAAGAAACAACGGTCCCAATACAGAAACAGAGAAAACGAAATTGGTTTGCCAAAAAAGTTAAATACTTAAGAAGAGAGAGCCTAACAGTGACAATTTAGTGTTCCTAATTGTCTCCCTCCTCTCCACTTTAACACCTCGTTGATAATTCCTTCCAATGTGAATAAAATTAGAAAGACATGAAAAAAAATGGGAGAGTCAATTTATTGGTTACCCAAATTGTTCACTATTCGAGTAACTCGTTCGGGTTTGTATATTACTCATTTGGGTTCGGGTAAACGGGTTTAGAAAAATAGAATTCATTGAATATTTTTAGATATATAGGTTCGGTTCGGTTTGGGTACTATCGGGTTCAGATCGGTTTGGGTTACAAATTTTAGAAGCCGATTAGTACCCGAACTACCGGGTACCCGAAAAAATATAATTAAATTTAAATAAATTTAGTTAAATTTTGACTTACATAACAAAATATTTTAGATATTTTGATTATTTTTGATATTTAGGTATAAAACTAAATGAAATATTCAAAATTATAATCATAATTTTGAGGTAATTGCATTATATTAATGATAAATATTATAAATATGTTTATATGTTCGGGTTTAATGGGTATCCAAACGGGTACCGGATATTACCCGACTCTAACACGAACCCACGGGTATTAGAAAATAAAACCCAATAAGATTTTATAGGCAAACATGTACCTATCCCGAACCCGGTTTTTCGGATTGGGTTCCGGATTAGGTATTTGGGTACGGTTTTTATGTCCAGGCCTAACTATGCATCTGAATAAGAATAGCGTACGATGCGAGGAATACGTGTGTACTTTTCTATTATCTCGTCTTTAGGCTCTCTTCTTTTGTTTTCTTTTTGTTCATTAATTAGCCACGTATTAGAGAGAACAAAATGAATTAATTATTTGAAGAAAGTATGTACTAAGTTCCATATCGGCATATTGGATATAATAAAAATATTTGATATATAATAATATTCCATCTTTCCATTGAATATGCATTTCACAAAATGTTAATATAAAACTTAATATTTTTTTTATGTATTTGGTATTCTGTACATACTAAAGGAAAAAACTTAGAATAACATTAATAAAGATGAAAATTATAAGAGGGATTCCTCAAAATACCACACTTTAGGGTGTATTCAATCTAATATTTCAAGTGATTTTAGTTTTCATGAGATTTTAAATGATTTTGATGATTTTAGGGAAGTTGATATGATTTATTGTAAAATTCTTTCGAATCCCACCTTAAACAATGATATTTAGATTTCTGTATTTTTAACTAAACAAATCTTTTCAAATCCTCCATAGTCTCTAAAAAAATTATTAAAATCTAAATTCACAAACTGTTTTGAATAACAATGGATTTTAAGGTATATTTTTAAATCATTAGTTCAATAACAAATGAATTTCAGGAGACTTTTTAAAATTCATGATGGAATAGCATAAGATTTGTAAATTTTATACAAATCACTGAAAATGTCAAGTGAATACACCCCCTTGAACAAAAAATTTAAAAGTATAGTTTTTAGAATTAGAGTATAGTTTTTAAAGGATAAGGCTTAGTGTTTAGGATTTAGAGATTAATTTTGAATATTAAAAATTTAAATCAATTCAGTGGTATTTTTGGAAAAAATATATATATATACATATATCTATATATATATAGATAGATATATATATATATATATATATTACTGTTACTTTTGAACAAAAAAATAAAGGGTGGTTATTTTTGAAAAAACTCATTTTGGTGGTATTTATGAGAATTGTCTAAACTATAAGTTATATATTGTTGTAGTAAATAAACTATAACAATAAGATTTCCTAAATAGATAAACATTTATGATCACCTTGTTGCCCAACGTATCTCTCATTTTACTTGCAATCGTAATACTACAACAACAAACTACTTTGAGATTTAGGTCTAACTTTAATTACTTAGGTCATCTCCAACGCTAGAAATGGAGAGCGTTTCTCAAAAACATAAAAATAATAATATTTTAGTTATATAATTATAATTTTAATTTTTTAATAAATATGGACCAATAACAAAAGCTGATGTTTGAACAAAAAAAAAAAAAAAGCTGATGTATTTGTAATAGAGAAAGAAATGATTCTCCCCCAGGACTTTTTATTTGTAGCAACTGTGGTTAATAATCTCTGTTGGCCATGTTGTTATGACATATATAAAGCAACTGTTGTCTCGGCAGGATCAGTCCTTAATTACTACTACAGATTAATTGTTTATTTGCAATAGTCGTTTAGTTTTTTTTAATGTAAGAGATTGAAGTGAAAACCACACACATTATGTAAATCAAATTTATCATTCATTAATTATTTTTAATGGTCTAACCACTCATTAACATAAAACAATATCCTTAGGTACGTAGTTTAGATCAATGATCGTAGCATATGAACTTTATTAGCTTACTAATGAATTAAAAATGTTGTCAAAGAAAAAGAACAAAAGCTATTGTTACTGAATTAAATAAATCAACAGTTTTTTTGGTCAACCAATACTCTTATATTAAAATCAGATATTCATACAAGAGAAAGATAGAGCCTTTTTTGCAAGCTCATCCGCATGTCGGTTCAGGTTCCTAGGAATAAACATAAATTTGCAAGAAACGAAACTAGTAGAGAGAGATAGGATATCATGTTGAATCCCATGAAGATCCTTTGATTGGGTCTTCGAATTGAGCGCCTTGACCAGCAATTGAGAGTCGGAGGTGAAGGAGATGTGCATTAAACCCGATTCGATTGCAACTTTCATGGCGGTGAGAGTTGCAAGCGCTTCGGCCATCAGCGGAGATCAAACATTCAGAGCAAGGTCTGATCCCTGTCCGATAATATGGTGGCGATGGTTTTGAAAGGTCCAGCCAAGACCTGCTTTTGAATCTGAGATCCAAGACGCATCGGTGCAGCAAGTGATAGTACCGGGTAGTTGAGATTCTGTTGGAAGTCGAGGCGGTGGGTTGGTAAGGGGACTCGGCGGAGCCTTGCGGATCTGGGCTTGTTGCCATTCTTTTGCACGGAGGATCGCAAGTAGGAGGGCCTCCTCCACCGGTATCTGGATTTTACTGAAGATCAGGTTGTTGCGGGAAGTCCATATGATCCACATGATCCATGGGAAAAGGGGTCCCTCTCCAAGACCTGTAGGGGGAAGACAAGTTAACTCATTTACCATCCGAAGGCCCAGCTGAGGAGAGGAGACTCGAGAAGGATCAAAAGTTTCCTTGAAGGGAGCTTTGCTCCAGGTCTTAGCTGCAAAAGGACAATGGAAAAATAAGTGAAGCTCTGTTTCGGGTGCTTTGCAGTGAGGGCAGTGCACTAGTTCTGTGATCTTTCGGTGAGATAAGTTCTCTCCTACAGGTAAAGCCTGCTGTGCTAGCTTCCAGAGCAAAAGTTTTGTTTTGGGTGAGGTTTTAACTGCCCAGATATGTGATTTCCAGTTAAACTGGGAAGCTTGATTCCCCGGGGGTTGGATGGTGGAGTCCGGTAGAGTCCGAATTGGTGCTTGTGCCTCAAAGTATCCTGATTTCGTTGAATAGACACCGTCCCTGGTGGGTAGCCAAGCCCATCTATCCCGGGCTCGGAGTTTACTTGGCTTCAGTTTCAGGATATCTGATTCATACTCAGGTAGTAATTCCTGGATAAGAGGTTTATTCCACGTACCAGAATCAGGTTGAAAGAGGTCTGCCACTGTCATGAGGTGGGATGCTAGGGTGGGAGGACCCATCGGTGCTAACGGACACTCAGTGGAGAGCCACGGGCTACGCCAAATGGGTATCGAGCTTCCCGATCCCACAAGGAGACCTAGTCTTGGTACAAGAAGGTCTCTTCCTATGCATATGCTGCGCCAACCATGGGATGCAGAGGTGGGAGGTCGGGTCTCAAGGAAGCTACTGTGTTGACAGTATTTCCCTAGAAGGACCCTGGCTAAAAGGCAATTGGGATGCTGGAGGACTCGCCAACTGATTTTAGCTAGCAGTGCGTCATTAAAGGTTTGAATATCTCAAAAACCCAAACCACCTTCTTTAAAGGACTTTGTCATCTTGTTCCATGAAATCCAGCACATCTTTTTCTCTGTCTTAGTATCCCACCAGAAACGTGTTAAAGCTGATTGGATTCGTTTGCACAGGTTATTTGGTAGCTTGAAGCATGACATGGTATATGTGGGCATCGCAGCAAGGACAGATTTGAGCATAGTGAGCTTTGCAGCTGAGGAGAGGAATCTGGATGACCAAGATAGAGCTCGTTGTTTGATTTTATCCACAATCTCGCTGAAGAGGTCTTTTTTCTTACGCCCAAAGAGCTCAGGTAGGCCTAAGTATTTACCTTGTCCCCCTTCCTTATGGATACCAAGAATGGTTTTCGCATGGTCCTTCATCTCTTGTGGAGTCTTGGTGGAGAAAGTAATAGACGATTTGGAGTTATTGATTTGTTGACCTGATGCTCTTTCATATTGTTTCAGGATGTGGAGTAGCTTGGAGCAGTTTTTTTTATCAGAGCGACAAAAGAACATAGTGTCATCAGCAAAGAGGAGGTGGTTGATCCTTGGGCTGCCTTTTGCTACTCTGATACCTACGAGGCTACCCTGTTGTTGTGCTTTAGTTCACAGGCCCGATAGAACTTCACTGCAAATGATAAACAGGTAGGGTGATAGCGGGTCACCCTGCCTGATACCCCTTCCCGGTATGACAGTTCCTTTTGAGCTTCCATTAAGAAGGTATGAATAGGACACTGTACTAACACATTGCATGATCCAGTGAATCCATTGGGGATGGAATCCCATTCGTTCGAGAGCTAACTGGATAAAGTCCCATTCTAGCCTATCATAGGCTTTACTCATGTCAGTTTTGACAGCCATAAAGCATCGTTTTGTAGCCGCAGACGGCTTAAGGTAATGTAATGTTTCGTGTGTTATCAGTACATTATCCGAAATGGATCTTTGGGGGACAAAAGCTGACTGGGTTTCTGATATGCAGGTGTGGAGTACCGGTTGTAATCTCATGGACAGGATCTTTGAGATGATCTTGTAGTACACAGAACACAAAGCAATATGTCTGTAATCAGCAACTTTTTGTGGGTTCGGGATCTTTGGTATAAGCCTCACATGTGTGTGATTAATCTTCCTTGGCAGGGAGCCGGAGTTAAAGAAACCCTGGACTTCAGTGACAATTTGGGTCCCTACTGTCTCCCAATTAGACTGGAAGAAACTGGCTGAGAAGCCATCTGGTCCTGGGGCCTTGTCTGCATGAATCGCAGAGCATGCGTTCTTGATTTCAGTACTGGTAGGGGAGCAGGTAAGTTTGTCATTCATCTCTTGGGTTATACACGGAGAGAGGCCAGCATGTACTACAGACCTTCGTTCAGTTGACTGCGAGGTAAAAATCAACAGTTAAATCAATAATCTCAGTGTAAACAAAAATCGATATTAGAGCACAAAAAAAAAATCATATGTGTGTGACTCGTGAAAGGTGAAAAATGATAGTAATCCTAGTCATGACTTCATCTTTTGATCTTTCACAACTAAAAATAAAATTTCTCGTTTAAAAAGACTATATAGATTTAGCATTAAAATTTTAAACCTTTTCAATTAATGGTGTAAACATTACGAAAACCTCCATATCCCTAAATATTTTGAAAGGATTCATGTAATTTCAAGTATTTTTTTAACTATGAAACCGAGAGCACAATACACAAAAATATCTTACGCATATAGTGTAACTATGGTGATAAAAATACGACTGACAAATATCGCAATACTGATAATGATAAAATTTTGTACAATAGTGAAAATATATTAATTGTGGTGATACTATATATTGTGGATTAGATGGGAATGAAATCTTATCTATACATAGTGAAATATTTTTTTTAATTGAGACTTAGAGGGGTGTATTCAAATGGGATTTTGAAGAATTTGATGGGATTTAAAAAAATTTAGATTTGGATAGTTTTAGGATACTTTGGTGGAGTTGTTAGTTTTTCAATTTAAAAAAAGGAAAAATATTTTGTGATTTGCTGAGATTTTAAAAGAATATATTGGGTGATTTTAAGAGATTTTAAAACCAAAATAGAAAATATCGCTTATGCCTTCTTCCTCTTTTTTTTATTATAATTGCAGATTCGTAAGAAATTGAGATGTTGATGACAATACCACAAATGATGTTGCAGAGAGAATCAAGTCCATCTTTTATTTTGGTGAGAGGATTGTCACTACAGAATGCAAGCTTGTGAATTAAAATATACAAAACTCCCATCAGATTTGCAAGAAATTTTCAGAGAGTATTTTCAAAGTATTGTCTCTGTAGTCTATGTTTCAAAAACCCTCCATTTCAAAAACCAAGAATCAATAAGATATCCCTTAACCCTTAAGAACAACAAAGGTCCATAAATAGAACTTCTACTGTCAAAAATCTTGAGAGTTCACTAGTAGAGAAAGGTAAAATACTGGTCAAAAGCAGCCAATAAAGGCTAAAGCAATCAATATGGTCTGGACCCTCTCTAAGTTCAAGAAAGGCTAAAGTTGCATGGGTTGATGTTTGTCTACCAAAGCATGAAGGTGGATTAGGCCTCCGCTCTATAGAGGAGGCAAACAAAGTCAGTACTCTAAAGTTGCTTTGGAGGATACTATCTGCAAAAGATTCTTTATGGGTTAACTGGATGAAACGATACCTCATCCGTTTGGGTTCATTATGGTCTGAAAAAATTAACACATACATGGGGTCTTGGATTTGGAGAAAACTCCTCAAGTATCGAAACATTGCAAAACAGTTTCACCGTGTTGAGGTGAGAAATGGCTGCTTTACCTCCTTTTGGTTTGATGACTGGAGCTCCTTGGGTCGACTATATGATAAACTTGAGAACAGGGGTCCTATCGATCTAGGATTCCCGCTGTCGAGCACGGTGGCAACTGCAATGGTCTCCACTAGGCGCAGAAACCACAGACAACCGCTCCTGAACCTTGTTGAAGAAGAACTTCGGAAATGTCAGCTTGCCTGTGTCCAGGATCAACACGATGTGGCACTCTGGAAAGGGAAGAATGATCTTTACCGCAACAGGTTCCTGACAAAGGACACCTGGTCCCAAATACGTGTAGCCAAACCGGTAATGGCGAATCATAAAGCCATCTGGTTCTCATTGGCGACGCCGAAATTTGCTTTCATTACCTGGTTAGCAATGAAAAACAGATTATCCACAGGAGACAGACTGAGGGTATGGAATCAAAATACAAATGCGACCTGTGTTTTTTGTAAGCATCCGCTGGAAACGAGAGAGCATATGTTCTTCATGTGCCCTTTCACCCAAGAAGTGTAGAAGAAACTAACTGAGGGTCTCCTCAGGGACAGATTCACTGCAAGTTGGTCTGAAATTATCTCCCTACTCACTGGCACTGACCTGGACAAGACAACCAAGTTTCTCTTGGGCTACACTTTCCAGAATACGATCCACTCTATGGAGGGAGCGCAACGCTCGACGTCATGGGGAGACACCGGTTCAGGAGGCAACGCTGGTTCAACTACTTGATAAAAACGTCCGCAACAGACTCAGTACCATTGGAGGGGGCCATCTTCTTCAATCTTGGCTTGCTGCAACTCTCTATCGAGTTTAATGCTCTGTTTTGTATAATTGCTCTGTTTTGGGTTCTTTAAAATTGTCCTCAAAAAGTCAAACACAAATTTTGTATAACTTTTATTTCTTTTGAATATAATTTAGCATTTATTCAAAAAAAAAAGAGCAGCCAATAAACCTCCCAAATCTGCAATTGCCAAAAATCCCAATTTCTCTCATTTGAACAAGCAGATACTGGACTTGAATCACTTGAAAAAAATTAAAAAAGTCACACTTTTAACCACAGTCTCCTAGGCTAAACCCAGATTAAATGGAAAGGACTGAGCTGTAACAATTGAAGGTTATGAGGTTTATAATAAATAACCTAGAGGAAACAGAAAAGGGAATTGAAAGAACCTGGTGTAGAAATTGGTGGAGAGATTGATGAAGGTCTGGAGACCGAGCTTTTCGAACAGATTGGATTTATCGATAGCGAAGGCCTCAGCCTGATTGACGCCGCTCAATACTGATGCCTTCTCATGCAGCGATTGCATCTCTCTCTCTATCTCTGGTTCAGAGTGATGAGAAGAAAAATCGTGGGTGATACGATTGAATTTTTTTTTTTTTAAAAGAAATGGGGCTTGTTTTTAAAAAAGTATAGTCTCTGTAGAAAAATCATTGAGCTCAATTGCAGGGATGTATTTGCAGAGGATCTGAAGAAACGTACGTATGTAGCATCACATTCACTACATAATATGTTTTTCTTTGGATATCATTTGTGAAAACGTCATCGACATCCACTACAGAATATGTTTTTCTTTGGATATCAAGTCACTTTTCTCATTGAAACCCTTGTTTTTGTTTCAAGAGGGATGAACTGAGAAAATTCTGACGACATTTTTCAAAAAAACAAATCTTTCAAAATAGCACCTCCTAAGTTGTGATTTTTTCTATTGGATTTCTCATGTAAAAATGTATCCAAAGTCTCCTAAAATCTGTGTTTTGATTTTCTATTTAAAAAAGGTTATAATTTGAATAACAATTGCTTTTATATGATTTTGACAAATTATTAATTGAATAACAAGATATTGTGAGGGATTTTAAATGATTTTCTAGAAATTCCAAATTGAATAACATTGCATTTGGGAAGTGATTTTAAAATCATAAGTTGAATAACAGATGATTTTAATAAAAACTCAAAATCCTCCAGAACTTTCATTCCCTCTTAACATGGCTTCAGACTTTTTAGAGCAAAATAAGAGTTTTTGGATCATTTTGCTTTGCATAATTGAAGATGCATGATCGCGTAAAAACTTCTGAAATTTGATCTTAAATGAAAAAATTGCTACTGTTATATCTTTCTCAAATTTTGACACAAAATAGAGGAATATATTTTCTTTCATTTCCAGGTGATTGGAAGAAAATCTAACGGTTTGATTAAAATTTATAGCCAATTATGACGAGTCAAGCTGCCTTGCAAATGGAATACCTGAAATGAGTACTTACCAATCGGTCCTAATTCAAAACGCGATTTTAGAAACCAAAACATCCATAATGTATTCACTATATAAATCTAAGATTCGAGTTTTAGACTTAGGTAAAACAATCAGTTCAGCCTTACTTAATATAATTAGTACCGATTATTAAAAAAAAAAAAAAAGAGATCAAGGTTTTTTAGTTATAATATGGAACTGAACCGAAATACCAAAATTCCAATGAATGAAAAGACTTAGAGCTATATAATATAGCCGGTCATCAATTAGAAGCAGGCAAAATGGGATGAACTGCGATTTGTCCAAACCTTTGACCAGCTCCTTCTTGCATTCCGCTATAATATAGGTGTTCTCATGAAATTATTCATCTCTAAGACATGGTTGTATTAATGAAACACATGTTTGAACTTTTCGTTGCTAAAAATTCACAGCTATGGTTTTGAATGTAGCGATACTATGTGTATGATCCATCCAGATTTAGTTATAAAAAATGAGAATGGATCCTACATGTTTCTATGGGCTAGTGTTTTCTTTTAAAATGCAATTTGTTTTTTTTGAATTGTTTTCAAATGGTCAAAACCAAATATAATAATTACATAATTCTTTTAGACTGCCAACTTTATAATCTTCTTTCAAACAAGTTCCAAAACATTCATTCGCTATGGTTTATGGACTTGTTAAAAACCCGTGGACTATTGTTTTATTTCTTAAGAATCAAATAGAGCAAAAAAAACTCAACTTTGTTATATATAAATACTTTGTTTTTATTAAATGTATTGCATTACGAATGCACGTTACACCCCAATCAATCATTTTGTTTTGTTTTTTTGGTTAATATATTTTTGCATCACAGATGACAAATTTGGTGGGGCAAGTCCGACCACGTCTCTCTTCTCTCAGTCCTCCTCCACTATTTCTATAAATCCACATTTTCTCATTCTCTTCTCAAATTACTTACTTTCTCTGAGAAGCTTTCAAAGAGTTTTCCCGGAAAAAAATTATCTCATTTTTCTCGGGAAAATGTTTCTGTCTACGTTTACAAAATTTCCTCTAAATTAGAAAGAGAGAGATTTCCATAAATCTTCAGAGAACAAAATTGAAAACCACAAAATTCATCATTGTGTTCAGTTTCTTGTTTGATATATTTTTCTCAGGTAGAAGTGTTTTAAAGAATGCAGAGAGTGAGCTTTGAAGTATCAGGAGGAGGATATTACTCCGATGCAGAATCCGGAAACAGCGGTCCAATGAGCGGTGGTGGTCAACTACCACCGATCAATAAAAAACCAGCGACTAATACGAACTCAAGATTCGCGGCGGAGAACAGTCAGAGAACACGTACGGCACCATACGTGGACCTCACGGTAGATGTACAGGACGACAGAGTCTCTGTACACAGTTTGAAAATGGAAGGTGGATCTAGCGTTGAAGAGAGTCCTGAGCTCACGTTGCTTAAACGTAACCGTCTCGAGAAGAAAACGACGGTTGTGAAACGTTTAGCCTCTGTTTCTCACGAGCTTAAACGTTTGACTTCTGTCTCTGGTGGTGGCGGTGGTGTCGGTGGTAGAAAGCCACCTCGACCAGCTAAGTTAGACCGGACTAAATCCGCCGCGGCTCAAGCGTTGAAAGGGCTTAAGTTTATTAGTAAGACCGATGGTGGCGCGGGTTGGAGTGCCGTGGAGAAGCGGTTTAATCAGATCACTGCTACTACTGGTGGACTACTTCTTCGTACAAAGTTCGGAGAATGCATTGGTAAAATACTTAAGACTGATCTAAGCATTGAAAATGTTATTAACCTTTTTGAGATTTGATTTTGAATGTTTGTTTTGATAATGTTCTAGGGATGACTTCGAAGGATTTTGCGTTGGAACTGTTTGATGCATTGGCTAGACGAAGGAATATAACAGGAGAAGTGATCGATGGTGATCAACTTAAGGAGTTTTGGGAACAGATTAATGATCAAAGCTTTGATTCTCGCCTTAAAACATTCTTTGACATGTATAGTTTTCATTTCTTTTGTTTCTTTTTTGGTTTCTCTTCTCTGGAATGTGAATCTTGCAGTGATGACAATGCAGGGTGGATAAAGATGCTGATGGTAGACTTACTGAAGACGAAGTTAGAGAGGTATAATATAGAGTTACCTCTCCTCTGTTTTCACTGTTAACTCTGTTTTTGGTCGTGTTGGCTCTGCTTCAATCTTAACTCTCTGTGTTTCACAGATTATAAGTCTTAGTGCTTCTGCGAATAATCTATCTACAATCCAGAAGAGAGCAGATGAATATGCAGCATTGATCATGGAAGAGCTAGATCCAGACAATATAGGATACATCATGGTAAGTGGTAAGCTTGATTTTGACCATATTATGATTAATGGATGGAGTATGAAATAACTTTATGGTGAATCTTGAAACAGTTGGAGAGTCTTGAGACTCTGCTTTTGCAAGCGGCGACACAGTCTGTGATAACAAGTACTGGGGAGAGAAAGAATCTGAGTCATATGATGAGTCAGAGGCTTAAGCCAACGTTTAACCGCAATCCTTTGAAGAGATGGTACCGTGGTCTTAGATTCTTTGTGTTAGACAACTGGCAAAGATGTTGGGTTATAGCGTTATGGTTCACGGTTATGGCTATCCTCTTTATCTACAAATACATACAGTATCAGCATAGCCCTGTGTATCCAGTGATGGGGGTTTGTGTTTGCGTAGCTAAAGGTGCGGCAGAAACAGTAAAGCTGAACATGGCTTTGATTCTCTTACCTGTTTGCAGAAACACCATCACATGGCTTAGGAATAAGACCAGGTTGGGTGTTGTTGTCCCATTTGATGACAATCTCAACTTCCACAAGGTAAACAAACATATCCTATAAATTAAAACCTTTTCTGTTTTAAATTTCTTATAATAATAAAACCAATGCTTAAAACTTTAAAGGTTATAGCGGTGGGGATTATAATTGGAGTAACGTTGCATGCTGGGGCACATTTGGGGTGTGACTTCCCACGGCTACTGGAAGCAACTCCAGATGCATATAGGCCTTTAAGAGAGTTTTTTGGGGATGAGCAACCAAAGAGCTACTGGCATTTTGTAAACTCTATTGAAGGTATAACAGGACTTGTGATGGTTCTGTTAATGGCAATTGCTTTCACACTAGCTACACCGTGGTTCAGAAGAGGGAAGCTAAACTATCTTCCAGGACCATTAAAGAAACTAGCTAGCTTCAATGCCTTCTGGTACACTCATCATTTGTTCGTCATAGTCTACATTCTTCTTGTTGCCCATGGATACTACTTGTATCTCACAAGAGACTGGCACAACAAAACGACCTGGATGTATTTGGTGGTACCAGTGGTTCTATATGCGTGTGAAAGGTTGATAAGAGCGTTCAGGTCGAGCATCAAGGCGGTGACAATTAGGAAAGTAGCTGTTTATCCAGGAAACGTATTGGCAATACACTTGTCAAGGCCTCAAAACTTCAAATACAAGAGTGGTCAATACATGTTTGTTAACTGTGCTGCTGTATCTCCATTTGAATGGTACTAACCAAACCAATAACTTCATATTTTTTTACAATGCTTCCTTGTCTAATAAGTATTTGATCCGATTCAGGCATCCATTTTCAATCACCGCTGCACCACAAGATGACTACCTAAGTGTTCACATTAGAGTTCTTGGCGATTGGACAAGGGCACTCAAAGGAGTCTTCTCTGAGGTTGTTATTACTATAAAGTCTCTAACTAACCAATCTTTTTTAATTTAAAGAGATTGATATGAATGGTTTGGTTTGTGTGTTGTTCTCAGGTGTGTAAGCCACCTCCAGCAGGAGTTAGTGGTCTACTCAGAGCCGACATGATGCACGGTGCAAACAATCCCGAGTAAGTAATAATCTCAACCACTATATCTTGAAAAATGTGATCCCATGCGTTATCATAATCCTACACGTAAATGACTAAATCATGCTAGAGAGAGGATAGGTTCTAGAAGGTTTTTTTTTAGAGGATGAATCATGAATCGTGAATACGTGATATCCACTTAGGAATAAGTGGTAACAAATTCAAACAATGTACCTAATTCATTAAAATAAGTGGTGGGAGACCTCAACTAGAATAAAAACTATGTACCTAACAAAAATATCACTATTTTATCTTTAGGTGATTTGATTGAGACGCATTATTTGGTTATATCATGCAAGCACGATGTGTTTTTTGCTTATCCATGTGGGTTTTGTGACCGCGTAAATCTTTGGGTTGCAATATCTTACTATTTCTCAACCTTTTCCTTAAAAACAAATTGTGCTAGGTCAACATTCTACATTTGTTTTATAAATATTTCGCATCACGTCAATTATATTGCCGATATGGTTTATTTACTTTATGTCTTTATCAAGTTCCTTTTTATCAAGAAAAATGTTAAAATGATGCTGACTTTTTAAATGGTCTACGTAGTTTCCTATCTTGGTTTTGGGGGCACATCACATGTTGTCATGTAGATATGTACAGATCCAGGTGTACGAATATACTTGCATAAATACTCTTAGTTAGTTTTGGTTCTTCACATGCCGGTTTTAATATGGTTAGTTAGGCATGATTATATTCTACTTAGTTTTGGTTTTGAGTGTCACATGCTAAAATTATTTGTTTGGATAAGCATATGATTACTGTTCTATTCATTTAAGAATTCCAGTTTGAAATTCTTCTTTTTGTTTTTAAGTGTTTTCTTTCGGTGCTACGAAATTTTCGTATATAGTAGGAGTGTAGGACAAAGAAAAGTCACAAGAGGAGATGAACATGGCATTAACTAGAAAGATCTAATATTGTGCCGTACGTAATTTAAAATTGTCAAATACATTATTTGATCCAACTAACGTCGAATATGATATATTGGATTTCTAAGATGTTGATGTTCTGAAAGAAAATTGTAAAACTTAAAACAAAAAACTAATATTTGGCTAAGACCAGATTTTTTTTTATTTCTTTATATATAGGGAGAACTAATTAAACAATTTCTTTCCAACTAATTAGTCGTCGCTTTTTATTTATTTATATTGGGTGTGCTATCTACGTTAATTAGTCTCTTGTTGAGCAATATATCATAGAATTGTGACATTTTCTAATAGCAATGACTTTGCATGCACAGCTTCCCGAAAGTCTTGATCGATGGTCCTTACGGTGCACCAGCACAAGACTACAAGAAATACGAGGTGGTTCTACTTGTTGGTCTCGGGATTGGAGCCACACCGATGATCAGTATCGTCAAAGACATTGTCAACAACATCAAAGCCAAGGAACAAGCCCAACTTAACCGAATGGAGAACGGAACAAGCGAACCACAACGTAACAAGAAAGAGAGTTTCAGGACGCGTAGAGCCTACTTCTACTGGGTTACGCGTGAGCAAGGCTCTTTTGATTGGTTCAAGAACATAATGAACGAAGTAGCGGAACGAGATACCAACCGTGTCATTGAGTTGCATAATTATTGTACAAGTGTCTACGAAGAAGGAGACGCTCGTTCCGCACTTATACATATGCTTCAATCACTAAACCATGCAAAGAACGGCGTCGACATTGTCTCTGGAACAAGAGTTATGTCCCATTTTGCTAAACCTAATTGGAGAAATGTTTACAAACGGATAGCCATGGATCATCCTAACACTAAAGTTGGTAAGTTCACATCTTCACAGAATTGTGTATGGTAGGAGTATTAAATAGAGATGATATATCATGGGACATGATAATTAACGAAAAACAAATGTGCAGGAGTGTTCTACTGTGGAGCACCAGCATTGACAAAGGAACTAAGGCATTTAGCTTTAGATTTCACCCACAAGACAAGCACCAGATTCTCTTTTCACAAGGAGAATTTCTAAAGGAGGAGACACAGAGTAATAAGGCATATAAACAAGAAAAGAAAAGAAAGAAGCATGACTTAATGTTTCTCTTAATTTTACTTCCCTTAATATTTTTTTAAAAATATTAAAATTTGTATACATATATATACTTTCTTGACTGTAGATTTCCTTTCATGCTTTTTGATCGTATGTTTAAATTGATTTTTATTTCTTTGGAAAGTGTAACAAACGTAAACTATATTGACGAAAAAAACGGTACGAATCGAACAAAAAAAAGAAGCAAATAGAGGTTTTAAAAGGGGTAATATATAACGTACGTTAGGAGTGTCGAGTTGAGACTGATTAAGCTCAAAGACTGAAAACTTCGTTTTATTATCTGTCCTCGCTCAAAGTGTCGAACTTTTATAAATCTCTTTCACGGTTTTTGTAAGTTTAAAGTAATTTGAGAATTGAAAGATCTAGAGCTTGCGTTTTTTGTTACCAGATAGTACTATGATAGTTCATAGTCATAGTCGTAGATGTTTTGGTTAGAGAAGATTAATTTGTATACTATTATGAATACAAAAGATATCTATATATATAAAGTTCACTTTTCTCATTTATAGTGCTACCACCTCAGCTACTCCTTTTATTTAATGAGGCCAAATTTTATAAACTACCCACTAACCATTTTGTATTGTTTTTTGGGCCAAATTTCTTTGAAACCCCTAATTATTTGAGACTCCTAATATGACACGTCAGTTAGATTTTAGGTTGCTTTCTATGACTATATATATATGTAGGATTTCGAGGGAGGTTCGACCTCACCTCCTTCTTCACATTTAAAAACGAAACGTCCTGTCTTCTACTTCCAATCACTTAATTCACATCCTATCTGAGGGTTTCACCCTTTCTTATTTCATTTTTTTTTCGGGTATGTGCAAGTTCCAGAGATGAAACTGGTCTCATGGACGTTAATTAGGATTATGGCTTAAACGTTTCAAATCCTGGTGATAATGACATATTGTTCGGCCGGGGAAGTGCAACTCATCCCGGAATGTAAGTGTCTAACTCATCCCGAGATGAAACTGGTCTCATGGACGTTAATTAGGATTGGTGATTCATTTTCTTTATATTTCCTATCCTTTATAATAGATTAAATTCTCACAATAGATTTATATATCTATTTTATGATGATTAGGTTTCCGATTTTTTTTTCCCAGATTTAAAAACCTTGACTGATGGTTTCAGTTTGGTTTATCAATCACTTACGTAGCCAAAAACACGAAGTAGCTGCTCTTTCTTAAGAACTTATAATAAATTTTGTATTTGGAGAACTTATATTAAAGTTTAGTATTATCTTTGTTTGATATGGATATAGTCTGACGCATGTGGAATATAACCAATCTATAATAACTTATGTTGCTTATCTAAACCTTTTTATCTGTAGTAAATTTGTTGATTTCTTGCAGGTGAAAAGCTTTGGATGAGGAGAAAAACCCAGAGACCTACATACGAAGACTCCTCTAATTGCTAAATCATAGGTACAACTTACATTAGGAAGAGTGATTTTATTGGGCTTTTCCTATACTGATCAAACACTTTTTCCTTCGTTGGTCAAACCATTTTGTGTTTATTTAACTGTTCGTATGTACTCTTATTAATAATGTGCTTCATCTATATATGGGGTTAAAATAATTGAACTACATATCATGATTTGATTATATTCTGTACTTTTGTTTGCGTTTTTCATTTAGGAAGTTAAGAAAAAGAAACGTCACTGCAAAAGAGTTTGAAAGTTATAAATGATAAGCTTCCACAACGTAACTGCCTCAAATTATGGTTAGGCTAATAGACATTCTCTTATTCAATACTCTGATATAACTTGTAAGACTGTCATGGCAATTAAATACAAATCTGATCATTTTTAAATTTTTATTTTTGTCAAAGGTATAGAACTTACACTTTTGTATATGAGATATTTTATAAACTTCCTGCTATTGCATGATTAGAACATATATACATACTACATTGAACATAATATATCCTCACTATACATATTTCTCAAGAATCCCAAAATGGTTACTAATATATTCGTTGCAACTCTTGGGACGTTTTTGTTACAAATAAAAATTTGTGACCATTGTACTGCAACCATTTAAAAAACGTCACAAATGCGTAACAATGTTTATATTGTGACTAAATAATTTTAATTGTGACTAAATATTTCGTCTTAATAAAATTATTTTCTTGTAGTGCTTGAAGATGCATTGACAAGAGGAAATACAACACCATGATGTCTATGATGATGATGATCAATTCGTTTGTCACATAAAAAGACGAAGAATGTGAGGAGGTGGTGCGTTAGTGCAAGAGTGGAGAGAATGAAAGTGTTGTAAGTTCTGTTAGTAGTTTGGTCGGAAAACTCAGTTAAAGTAGAGGCCAAAGTTATCTTAGATTGTTGCACCTCCAATGCAAATAATGCAAATGGGTATGTATATGGGTGTGTATGTGTCCATAATCCATTGCATATAGTAAGTGGAAAAGCTTAAGTGATTAGCATGAATTCTGCCGCATGATCTTTTGTGTGCTCTACCAGTTCTAGATACAAAATCAAATCAACTTTTACTTTGATGGAAAATGATTGACAAGTAACAAACACGCTTAGCTATAAATTATCGCATGAAAACATGTATTACTGACTAATTGTTGTCATGAAGGATAGATAATAGCATTTCAGGCCGACAAATTATAGTTTTATTGTACAAAGTTAAGATTTCATACTTTAAAATTTCATCATAATGATTTATGTTACTTATACTTTTAATTCATTCACAGTACTATCCAAAGAAAATAAAACATGAATTTGCTGCCATTTCTTATCATGAAAAAAAATATCTTCACTCTGTATATAAGCTTATAAAGAATATTTTCTTACTAACATCTAGATTGAATATAGACATCAAGATTAACAATTCAAGCTAACTAATATCATTAACAAAAGTAAAAGAAAATATTCAAACTACATNATGATCTTTTGTGTGCTCTACCAGTTCTAGATACAAAATCAAATCAACTTTTACTTTGATGGAAAATGATTGACAAGTAACAAACACGCTTAGCTATAAATTATCGCATGAAAACATGTATTACTGACTAATTGTTGTCATGAAGGATAGATAATAGCATTTCAGGCCGACAAATTATAGTTTTATTGTACAAAGTTAAGATTTCATACTTTAAAATTTCATCATAATGATTTATGTTACTTATACTTTTAATTCATTCACAGTACTATCCAAAGAAAATAAAACATGAATTTGCTGCCATTTCTTATCATGAAAAAAAATATCTTCACTCTGTATATAAGCTTATAAAGAATATTTTCTTACTAACATCTAGATTGAATATAGACATCAAGATTAACAATTCAAGCTAACTAATATCATTAACAAAAGTAAAAGAAAATATTCAAACTACATTTGATATTGTTCAGAAAAAAAAAATCTACAAAATAAAATAGAATGAATTACTCAAATGTTATCCAAATGTTGGTTTATTACTCATATGTTATTAAAACCTGAAAATTACTTAAATGTTTAGTGCCCTGGGTGTAATTACAATTTACCCCTTGGATTTAGTTTTTCGATTTTGAGTAAAAAAATATAAAAAAAAATACACATCAGCAAGTTAAAATACACATTATTTTCGATTTTCCACGTCACTAAACAGTTTTTTTTTTAGAATGGAAAATTGTTTTTTTTTGTTTAGGTCAAAAGAGGAAAACAAACAGTTTCTTTGTTCATAGCCCAAAAAAAAAAGACACCTCTCTCTCGTCATCTCTCGTCCTATCTCGTTGATTTTGTTGGCATTGTTCTTGAATGACTAAATGTTTCTTTTGACTTTGTTCTTCGGCTGTTTCGATCCAAAAGTACGTTTTTTCTCCTAAAAATCGTCAAAGTTGGATGCTTTTTGATGTTTAATCTACTGGGTATTGCTTCAAATCTCAATCGACTTTAGAAAGAGAAAAAAAAAGTTGAACAGATTTGGCGTAGATCTTTTATTTATCGATACGTTATATCAATAGAAATGTATATCTTAATTTTGGTATTATCGATCTTAAATCTGCTCTAAAAAGATTGTTTTTCTCTTGTGGGGTATGATTCTGCAATAAATTTGGTATTTTTGATTCGATTGATACTCTCTCTTTCTCTCTCTGCCCCAATTTTGAGTTTTTGATTCGTAACGTTTTGAAAACAGATGAGTGAAGAAGGGAACGAAGACCAGAAGCTGCAGCGACCTGCTCCTCGTCTTAACGAGAGGATTCTCTCATCCTTGTCAAGACGTTCTGTAGCTGCACATCCATGGCATGATCTTGAGATTGGTAAACAAAATCATATCTAATTCAGTTTTTTTTGCATGCTTTTTGTGTTTTGTATTTTGGGACTAATTCATAATTTATATGTAGGACCTGGAGCTCCACATATTTTCAACGTGGTAAGTTTTTTTTACTGTTTTGATAATCTTGTTATGTGATGGATTCCTGAATTATTTTGTCTTTGGATGATGATGATGATGATTAGGTTGTGGAGATCACAAAAGGAAGCAAGGTCAAATATGAACTTGACAAAAAGACAAGACTCATCAAGGTTTGGTTATATATCAAGATCAATCGTTATTGTCATATATTATAATGGTTTTCTTACCGCAAAGTCAATAATATATTTGCATTATCTCTCATTCAGGTTGATCGTATTCTGTACTCATCAGTTGTGTACCCTCACAACTACGATTTTGTTCCTCGCACATTGTGTGAAGACAATGACCCAATTGATGTATTAGTCATCATGCAGGTGTAATTTATTTTCCTGTTTTCTTATAGTATGCACCAAACATTTTATATATCTATTAACAAATTTATTATCCTTGTGTAGGAACCTGTCCTTCCCGGTTGTTTCCTGCGTGCCAGAGCCATTGGATTAATGCCTATGATTGATCAAGTANAGAAGCTGCAGCGACCTGCTCCTCGTCTTAACGAGAGGATTCTCTCATCCTTGTCAAGACGTTCTGTAGCTGCACATCCATGGCATGATCTTGAGATTGGTAAACAAAATCATATCTAATTCAGTTTTTTTTGCATGCTTTTTGTGTTTTGTATTTTGGGACTAATTCATAATTTATATGTAGGACCTGGAGCTCCACATATTTTCAACGTGGTAAGTTTTTTTTACTGTTTTGATAATCTTGTTATGTGATGGATTCCTGAATTATTTTGTCTTTGGATGATGATGATGATGATTAGGTTGTGGAGATCACAAAAGGAAGCAAGGTCAAATATGAACTTGACAAAAAGACAAGACTCATCAAGGTTTGGTTATATATCAAGATCAATCGTTATTGTCATATATTATAATGGTTTTCTTACCGCAAAGTCAATAATATATTTGCATTATCTCTCATTCAGGTTGATCGTATTCTGTACTCATCAGTTGTGTACCCTCACAACTACGATTTTGTTCCTCGCACATTGTGTGAAGACAATGACCCAATTGATGTATTAGTCATCATGCAGGTGTAATTTATTTTCCTGTTTTCTTATAGTATGCACCAAACATTTTATATATCTATTAACAAATTTATTATCCTTGTGTAGGAACCTGTCCTTCCCGGTTGTTTCCTGCGTGCCAGAGCCATTGGATTAATGCCTATGATTGATCAAGTATTTCTCGTTTACTCTCTAATACTATACGATTCTTGGTCTGAACTTGTAAACTATTCAACCCTAATGCCTTTTATTCACAAATTTGATTGAGAAGGGTTTTAAAGTGAGACACTTTTGATGCTTGTTGCTTAAAGTTTTGATTTTTATTGTCAATTGGTGATACAGGAAGTGCTTTTATTCTTTATCAATTGGGTTTTTGGAGAAGCAATATGAGTTGTGTGATTGGATTGATTTTATTTAAACTAGTTGTATTCTTCTCTTTTGTGAGCTTCGTGTCGTTTCATATTCTCAGTTAGTCTTTGCTGAACTTGTCGAATTGAGGATATTGGGGAGATTCTTGATGTGGACAGAACACTTTTGATTCACAGATTCTTGCAAACTCTTCAACCTTAATGCTTTTTTCACAGTTTTGGTTGAATAGTGATGACGAAGGGTTTTAAAGTGAGACACCTTTGGTTCTTGTTGCTTCAAGTTTTCATTTATATCTCACAATATATTATTCAAATTAATTAAAAAAATTGAATTCGAATTGTGAATAAAAGAAATAAAAGTATGTCTCAAACATTTGTCTGATATGGCTGATTTATTGACATAAACGGTTGACTTATGAAATATTTGTAAATTAGAATTATTATAACTCAAAATTAAAATATAGAATGAAAAAATGAATATTACAATCATTATAAGCAATAAAAAGTAATAATTATAGACAAAGATTGATTTTTACACAGTCTAATCAAAATGTGTAAAACATTCAAAACATGACATTTAGGGGTTAGGGTTAGGGTTAGGGTTTGAGGTTTATTGTTCATATTTCCAACATTATGGGTTTTAATATAACAGTTTGGTTTGGTTATATTGTGTTTGGTTTAAGGTGTTAATTTGGATTAACTAATATGATAACCATTTGAAAATTTAAAATTTTTTGAAATTACTTTTCGGTTATTTCCGGTTATGGGTCGGTTAGATGAATATATAACCATAAATAACCCAAATGTTATCCAAATTAGATAGATTAACTTAATATAACTGATAGCAAGCCGAATATAACCGTAATTAACCGAAAATAATGGAAAAAAATAGTTTCCTGTTTGTTTCGGTTTGGTCGGTTATTTAGTAATCCTAATTTGAGGGTTGGCTGAGTTATGGTAAAGTTATGGCTGCGTTATGCAACAGATATATTAATTTATTATATACCCTCTCGAGAATACAAAAAGTGTTGTTGGGGAGACGCAAACAATAATTATGTTTATTGTTAAGAACCACACGCGTAATAAATGAGATTTTAGCGGTTTTTTATTTAAAAAGAATTCAAAATTTGAATTTGAATTTTTAAATTTTTCTTTTTTTAATAAAATATTTCTCAAATAATTGACAGATATGGCTGAGTTATCGACATAAACAACTGACTTATGAAATATGTGTAAATTAAAATTATTATAACTCAAAATTAAAATATAGAATGAAAAATGAATATTACAATTATTATAAGCAATAAAAAGTAATAATTATAGACAAAGATTGACTTTTACACCGTCTAATCAAAATGTGTAAAACATTCAAAACATGACATTTAGGGGTTAGGGTTAGGGTTAGGGTTTGAGGTTTAGGGTTCATATTTCCAACATTATGGGTTTTAATATAACAATTTGGTTTTGGTTATATTGTGTTTGGTTTAATGTGGTAATTTGGATACACTAATATGATAAACATTTGAAAATTTAAAAAATTTTGAAATTACTTTTCGGTTATTTCCGGTTATGGGTCGGTTAGATGAATATATAACCATAAATAATCCAAACGTTATCCAAATTAAGTCGATTAACTTAATATAACTGATAGCAAGCCGGATATAACCGTAATTAACCGAAAATAATGGAAAAAATATTTTCCGGTTCGGTTCGGCTGAGTTATGGTAAAGTTATGGCTGAGTTATCGTTTAGGGTCTTCTCAATAATATGAAAACATATTCTTCTTTCTTTCCTGGATCCTTTGTTCTGCCATAAGGACAGTTGAGTTATAGCATAACTCAACCAGATTTTAATAAGTCAACCGTAAGGACAGTTGAGTTATAACATAACTCAACCATATTTTAATAAGTCAACCGTAACGCTTGGTTGAGTTATGCTATAACTCAACTGTCCGCTCTTACTCAAATGTTTTTTTCCATAACTCATCTGCAACATTTATCTGTAACGCGTTACGGCTGAGTTATGGTTACACGTCAGCGATTTCTGACGTGGGGTATGACGTGGCAATGGCATTTTGTAATAACGTATTTTCCGGTAACATAAAACAAGGGCACGCTGGGTATTTTGAAAATACCCGAAATATTCTAGTAATAAAATCTTATTTTTTGGATTTTGGTAATATTACCTAATTTGGATAACACTTGAGTAAATCACCCAATAAAATAACTACAGAAAAATTTATTAACACTTTAGCATTGTCTTATAAATTTTAAAAATTAATTCGCGCGTAGCGCGGCATATCTTCCAGCCTATAAATAACAGTAGGAAAAAGTCTGAACCTAAAAATCACACACAACTTGCAAAAAATGCTGCAAAACACACACTGTTCCCTTGAAGAACTACCAAACGACGTCCTCGGAGATACAATCTCTCAAGTTGCTAAGCTTTCATGCACAACCGTGAGACATGTTATACAAGCATCACCACATCTAGCCAAGGCAGCCCAAGATCACCGAGTCTACAAGAATATCAACTTTAGGCCCCTGGCGATGAATCCACTAGCAGCACTAACGAGATACCAAGATTTCATGGAAAAATGCATTACAAGTGGAAATGTTGAGGCTCACTATATCAAAGGGATCCAAGCGTATTTTCAAAAGAACAACACAAAAACAGGGCAGGAACACTTGAAGAAGACGACAGAAGGTAGTTATGAGAATGGTATGTACCTTTACGGAATTGTGCAGGGGTGACGCAGCGGAAGGAAAAATTTGGCTCGACAAGCTAGGCTGGAAACAAAACAAAGCAAAGGGTGACCAATGCTGGAAAGATATCAAAAAGCCGTTACACAGAGTCAATGTACAAAGCCTACAATGCTACTACACTACATTGGCAGCAATCAGACCAACTATTTATTGCACCGTCAATGACATGGAAAATAGATGCGCACACTGCTACTACTAAAAACAAATGCTCAAGTTTATCTTTTTCATTTAGCTTAAGGAACAACAATATGGTTTACCAATGTTATCAACCTTAAATCAATTCCGCAATTCGAAATAGAAATCTATGTTTTTCTCCTTCTTAAACAATAACGACGCCTCCAAAAGAATTAAAACAAGAGAAACAAGGAACAAACCTGAAAGTATAGCAAGTAAACAAAAGATATAAAAAAAAAATTAAAGTCCGCCGCTTACCATGACATCTAAATCAGAACATAGAAGATCAAAATATGTTGAAAAAACTTCCTACAATCCATCTCAAGAAAAAAGTCTCCAAGTATTACGACCAACAGGACATAGATATATGCAAAGAGGTCTTTACCTTCAGGGACAACTACATCATAGAAAAACTCAGGTTAGAAAAACTGGGCTATACAAAATCAAAAAGAATAACCAAATCAAAGCAAGGCAACACAAGCAACACTTTCAGAGGATCATGGAAACACAACTAGAAACCAATTAACATTATTTGTTAGCACTTCACAAAACCATCACCAAAGACAAAGAAGGTAAGAGATGCACACACCTTTAGTAAACTAAAGAGATTCAGAAATATGAGTGCCACAATCGATAATCGTAGAACTAAATTATATGAAAATGAAAACTGGGCCAACAAAAAACAACATGGACTGTATAAAATAACAGCAAGATAAACAAGAAAATTAATTTTTCCCAAAACACAACTCACATCGAATCGAAAAAATCACTCAGAGGACAAGCGGAAAAAAATACAACTAAGAACACAAAAACAACTCACAACTTAATTAAGAAATCTAAGAAAGACAACACATTTTCATATAAAAAAATTTGAACACAAATTCACATTTACGTTTAATGAAATCAACAAGGGGATAACCAAATATCTCCTACAGATGCGAAGCGAGCAAGAAATCAACCAAATACGCAAACCCAAAAAAAAAAGATAATGGATATATGAAAGGGATGACTGAAAAAACGATTACGAGCATCAAAGAAATAGGTTCAATACTCATATTGTCCTCTAGATCGCAAACATTGCTCTTCTCCTATCCGTTCATGAGGACATCGAATTTTGAAAAAGGACAAATTCATTTCCAACTCAATAACATACAAATAATGACCCAATAGACCAACACATTATAAGCCTTACAGAAAAATTGGGCCCAACGGTTGAAACAAAGAAAAATAGCCCTAAAAATAAGAAATGTAAGTTATTGATTTTATTTACTTTTCTTAATAAAATCCACAACTTTTTTCACTCCAAACACTAAACCATTGACAAAAAAAACTACTCCCACATTTTACTAAATACATATGAAAAATATTAAAAACTCTAACCCAAAACCACATATAAAACCAAATAACAATCCAACCACAAAATAACAAATAATAATAAATTAATCAAAACTAACAACTACAGCCAAACAACAACTTTAACTACAAAATATTAACTTCTCATTATAATTTAAAAAAAAACATTAAAAACACACAAGATTATCTCAATTTTTGAAAAATAAACAGCGATATACTTGAAAATATCCAACAAAACAACATAACCACCCAAATCAAATACAAAAACAGATGTAAAGATGAATCTACGTAACAAAAAAAATAATATACACAAAAAAATCCGGAATACACCTTCATATAACTTCCGCGCGTAGCGCAAATCAATTGCTAGTATATACAATATATATTATTTTCAAATTTTCCCATTCTAGATTTACTCTATGTGAATTTTTTGTTTTCATTCTACAGTTACCGTTAGCAACATTATTCAACGTTGGACATTATGAACGAACAAGCGGAAACGTGCTCTTAAACTTTTTTTCATTTAAAAAAGTACAAAATGTTTTTTAAAAAGCGTGAACGGCAGGATTCGAACCTGCGCGGGCAAAGCCCACATGATTTCTAGTCATGCCCGATAACCACTCCGGCACGTCCACTTTGATGTTATACATTCCATACAGCAATATATTTCTACTCAATATTAGTTAAATATCAAATAATTCTCGAATACTTTTTGTTGATTGTTTTCTCTTATTTAGTGATCAGATCTTATATTCTCGAATATCGAAGTTAGTAACGTGGGAGGGAAATCTTTAATCATACTAGTTGCAATAAATCATATTTTATTTACAAGCCCATAAATAAGCACTTTTTTTTTGTAAGAAGAAAAAACAAATACTTTATTAGGAAAATTTAGGCCATGAGTGACAGCTGGTTTTTAACTGGTTTTTAGATTTTGGTTTTTAATTTTTGGATTTTGATTTTTGATTTTTTTTTAGTTTTTGTTTTTTGTTGTAGATTTTACTTTTTGCAAAATTTTGAATGGTAACTTGATTAGGTTTTAATTTTATGTAGAATAATTATTTTGTAAATAATAAAATAATGATTTAAATTTTTTTAAAAGATTTTAAAAAATACAATGATGCAGAAAAAAATTCATATCCATAAAATAGGTTTTAGTCTCTTTGTTGCACAAAAATAGGTTTTAGTTTGTTTAGGAATTTAAGTAAATTAGAATAAATATATTAGGAAAAAAAAAGTTACGCTCAAAAACCCATAAAATGTGGTTTTTAGGTTTTATGAAGGAATTGCTAAAAAATTTCAAAATCTGGTTTTCCTAAATTCTACGAAATCTATTTTTTTATAATCTTAAATGACTTAAAAAGTGGATTTTACAGAATCTAAAACTAAAAACTAATACAAAATCAGGTGTCATTCAAAGCCTAAGTCATCAACTTCCATCCATTTTCATACTTAGTTACCCTTACGATGTGTTATATGATCAGTTCTATTTTGCATTTTTTTCTTCAAAAATCGCTATATATTAGGAAAATGTTTTTTTTTTCTTTTGTCACTAATGTATCAATCCCATGAGTCACGAGGGTCCCTTCAACGTTCTGTCAGCATAAATTACTATTCTTCTTGGTTGGGTAATGTTGTTGGCTGACGATCATTATTTTTAGGCTTCTCTTACACGGGTATACACTTTCTCAAATCACATATATCTTCGAACTTCTTTTAGTGGGCAAGTCTCTTCCAATCGTTCACATAAATGATTTTTAGATATCCTTTACATTTGAATAACGTTTAAATCTCGATGTTTGAATCCTAATTAAGCTAATATATATGAGGGTTAGTTCGATCTAGGAGGTGAACTCAGACATGTAGTGCTTAGATATCTCCACAAGCCATAGTAAGGTTTCCGTGAGATGGAATCATAGAACAATATGTAAAGGACATATATTTTATTTGTAAACACAACGTAGCAATGTAAAATCATTTATGGTCTCATAGAAATATAAAAGAAAAAGAAACGAATACAAATTTAGTTTGATTTTTTTGAAGGATTAGGATTGGGTGAGTGTATTCAATCTTATCTACTGTCTTTCTCCTCGATCCGCTTCCTATAGCCGTTCAGCTTCGCTTTGATACCAGTTCTTCAGATCTAGAGATGTAGGTCTTGATATTTTGACTGATTACGATTTGGGTTTGAATCTCCTTTTTAAGTTCAAAACCGCAAAACTTGTTTTTTCTGCTAAAAACTGCAAAATTATATTTTTTCCGCCAAAACTGCAAATTCTCGTTTTCCAGCCAAAACAAGATAATTTCATTTTATAATGTTTTTAGATCTTTATTTAAATGTAATATGAAAATATTAACTAAAACCGTTAAAACATCTTTAACACAAGATAAAAAAAATTAGTCATTTTACATGTACTGTATCCAGTTCAAATATCAAATTATAAAACAAACATAACTATATTCAGATACAATTTCTGGACGCTTGAACCAAAAACACAAATGAACATGATTTAGATGTTTCATCTAAATATTGCGTCTCCATACTCTATCCAAATATTGCGTCTGGCTCACCAAACGAACATGACCTCAGTCGCTATTATTGTGTGGTTGAATCATTTATCAATATGGAAAATCTTTACGACTGAAATAAATTTTAGTAGAGCATAATTTTTTTTTCTGTAACATAATTTAAATGGTACAACATAGCATCTTAAAAAGTGTATTAGATAAATGTTGTTTTATTACTCTTTGTTATCACGCTGTTAAATTCAAATGGGAAATATGTCAACAAAAAAACTTGAATTTTCATAAAGTTTGTATATATATATATATATACAAAGTAATTATCAGATTTTATGCATGTATATAATATAACTTGTGTATGTTTTTATAGTGTTACACATTTATTTAAGTATATCTCAAATTTTTAGAAACATTTTGTTAAAATTTTAGAAAGAGAGCACTTTAAAAAGAGGATATTTTTGAAATTTCTCTCATAGTTGTGGTGTCTAACTAATTTATCAATAACTGCATGAATACAAGGAAATACTCTAAATCAAATGGAGGGCTCTTTTTACCTAAATGATTTAGCGTTAAGTGGAAGCGTGGCATCATGGTTCCACTCACGCATCGAAGAGGAAGCTCGTCAATTCGTCATTAGTTTTTTTCCTCTTTGGCTTATATACTCAATTTTTTCTATTCTCGCTCTCTTTCTTATGGTGCATGATATTCCAAACTTTTTGTATGTCTAAATTAAATAATGATGTTGAGATGACAAAAAAGAAAAAGAAATCCTTCATACAAGTTCCGAAGGATAGGAATACAAAATTAACTCAAATTCTAGAAGATACAAATCCAAACACACGCAAATCAAATGGTAAAAGCCAAATAAAGATAATTAACAAAAACGTACGTAAAAGAAGATATGAAGCAAACATTAAATAGCTTCCCGTTTTTCTGAAAACAGGAGAATGGTTGTTTCCCGGCCGGTTGACCATTTTTCTGTTCCTTGTTGACCCTCTCTCAGCCATACTCAACTTTAACTTCATAATACCAATCACGTCCGCGGTGTCCATATGCACACAACATTGAACAAGCGTACACAATAGTTGAATTTGACTCATCAGTAGCCTTAAGAAAGGAAGAGGACATGCAACGATTCTCACACACTATGCAGAAAGGTCTAGTCATACCATTGTTGGCAACTAGTTCAGATTTGGCGTATTTGTTCCCTGGCTTTAAGTAATACAAGTCTCCAAGTACACAGTCGATATGGAGATTGGTCCCACAATCATCACAACCATAAAACCAGACACTTGGATCCAACTTTCCCTCACAGGAATCACACCACAACTGACCCTTGGACCTTCCTGCGCCATGATGCAACGACAAAAAATGATCATCGCATCTGTGTTTCACTTTTCTTGGTAAAATACCGCAATCCATGCCTAAATTGAAATCGCAAACAATGCAGCTTAAGACAAACTCTGAATATTTACCACATGCTTCATAATCAGCAGCATAATCATCATCAAGTCTTAGATTATGTTTATGACTGAAATGAATGATTTCTCTCTCATTTATTACCTTGTATGGATCTTCTTCTTCCTCTTCTTCAGGATCATCTTCATGTTCTTCTCCATCCCAAACATCTTTCCTTGTCGCACATATTGAATGAACAGCATAATCAGGACAACTCTTGCAAAAGAAAGCTCCGAAGGTCCAATTTATCTCTTCGCGACAAACTCCGCAGTCCCCGAAGCCGGGCCCAAGATGATAAGTGCGAGAAATGCGGTGTTTATGACGGTTAATGTTTATGACCCGAGGCAAATAAATACAATCTTTGTGCAGCATGAAATTACATTCAAGACAAACGTAAGGATTACGGTCACCAACCATCCCACATGCGTTACAAGTGAAGGAGTCCCTTCTCGCCATGAGGGTGAATGTATGCTCGTGGCTCTTTGGTTGATAAATAGTTAGCTGCGGCTTATCAATCCAACACTTCAAATCTACGGAAAAATTGCATATGGAACAATAATAATACTGCTGACCAAGTGTATCTCTACAAAAATGGCATTTACCAAATATGAAGTAAGATTCCCCCAAGGAGATTTTCTTGAGAGGATGTCTGGGAGCTCGATGCATTTAACATGCGCCCCAAAATCGCAGATTGAACAGTAATAGCCGAAGTCAGAATATTCACCGCATCCATCGCAATTATGTTTTCTATAGGAGACCTCCGAGGTGAACTCATATCGAAACAGTTTGATATACTCCATTCCTCCATAAACTAACCGATGGTTGCAGGAGAACTTCACTGTTCGAGCTTGTTGGTCGTCCATGGTTAGTCTGATATCAGCTTGACTTGAAAACTAGTGTTTCTGTTCTCCCGTAAACGAAAGAGATAGGATCAATAAGTTTCTACTTTTTTTGGTGTGACGGTTTACTTCGTTGCTAACATCTATGGTATTTAAGTTCTACTTATACATGAACCATGCAAATATGTAACCATTGACCTAAAAAAGCCCGGGTCGTATGATATTTATTTTTTGGTTTTTTTCCCCGCAAAATAATTACATTCATCGATCACGTCGTATATAATATTCGTTTTTGCTCAAGTCTTCATCTTCACAAATATATATATATATATATATATATATATATATATATATATGTTAATATATATGACTTGATGACTTGCTGCTAAAACCGATAGTCATTGACCTTGATATCTTCCCGACAAAACCAGTTCATCGTGAGTTCGTGACAGCCAGGTTACGACATATTTTATAACGAATCATGTAGGTATTATTTGGTAATCTATTATTATATACATGTAAATAGAATTTAACATTTCAATAAGACTTTGGATGGTTGAAAGCCTTTAACAAAAAATTATATACGTTGGAGTTTGGATGATTGATTTCATTTTTTAAAAAGATTATGTAAGATCCTATGGCATGCAGGAATTTTTTAATTTTATGTATGATTTAATTAATAGTTATATTTTTTTTTTTGGTAAAATTAATAGTTATATTTGTTAAGAATTTTCATTACATTTAATAGTAAAAAGTGGTTGAGTTTAGTTTTATATTTTTAAACATAACATGCAATTAAAGTTGAATATCTTCGTGGGTTAATTGTTTAAAAATACATAATAATATATTTGGAAGATATATTTAATATATATATATATATATATTAAATATATATTGTACCAATAAAATAATTTTAAATCAAATTACCAAAAAAGCATTTAATTTTAATACATTTTCGGGTTGGATTATTTTAGATTAAGTGTTGCATGCAGTTTGTTGTGAGTGATTAAATTATTAAAATTCAATGATAAAAACATAAAATATAATATCAAAAAAAAAAACTAATGTTTTACTAATTTAATCATAAATGTCGAAACCAAAATCAAAACAAAATTCCAAATAAACGTCTTCTTTTGCACAATTCATCATCATTCTTTATCCTATCCATGGGGAGAATGGTGATAATGATGAATGCCAATAGCAAAAATACGTTATTGTATGTTGTAATCTGTCACGACGAGCTGGTTTTTTCGGTATTAGACATCAGGTCCTATAATGTATATCATCCAAAAAAAATGTTATATGACCTGATGGTCAATGGTTCAATACAGAGGAGGCGGATCCAGAAAATGTTTAGTGGGTACAAAATGTTACTAAATCTAATCAAATTTGTCACCTTAAGCATTTAGCATTTAGTGGGTTTATTGTAAACCATTTTGCCGCTTTGGTTATTCTGTCTAGTATATAAACATCAAATATTTATATAGTACCGAGTGGCAATTTTAGTGACACAATTAACAAGGACATTGTGGTTTGTTTGTAGAAATGAATTGTATTATCCCGATTTCCAAAAATACGGTGATGCAAAAATAAAAGTTTAAAATAATTTGGCCGGTTAACCAACCCGAGAAAATTCTATATACAAGCATGTCTAAGCTGGAAAATTCCAGAGTGAATAACTTCGAAGAAGTAATTATCGGGAGGGACCATATGAGTAAAATCAAAACATACAAAAATATCATGTGGTAATTTGTAAAAATGGTAAAAAAGTTTTTAAAGCTTTCTGAATGTAGAATACCAGCCACCGGATAAGAGTGGATTCACGAACCGAGAGAGGATGTGAAACACACTAAAATGTGGTTGTAAGGGCATTACATTTTGTATATTTTTAGTTTTAATTTTTCCATCTATACTTTCTTTAGATAATTGTAGTGAAATAAGTTTATTAATAATTAAAAACATATTACATCCTGAACTATGAAATTAAAGAAATTTAATCTTATTTAAAATCCTTTATTAAAATTAATAACCACCAAAATGAAATTTGATAAAATCAAATTCAAATATCAATTTACCAAATGAAATTTGATATAATCAAAATCAAATCCAAATATCAGTTTTATATAAGTTAAATATTAGAAAATATTAAATAATAAATCATGGCAAAGTTAATTAAATTAAATTAAATTTCTATATTCATTATGAAAAATGGAAATAAAAATGTTAATTATTGAAAATTATAGCCAATAATCAATTACCAGTTTTTAATAAAATCCTTAAAAAAAATCAAGAAGAAGATAAATAAGGGATCTACTAAGTGCGTAAAACATATGCGTATTACAATCACCATTTCACAAATAGACAAGATTTCCATTAGCCTCTACTTTTAATTTTCTTTACTTTTTATATATTTATTATTTTGTTTTTTTCGGCATCAATCGCCTAAATTTATTTCCTTCAAAAATAAAACTTTCTAAATATTGAATACTATATTTATTCATTTTGTGAGTTTTGGATCAATTTTTAATATTTTGTAATATGAAAACGACATTTAACATTCTTATTTGATTTTTGGAAAATGCAATGAACACATTTAAATAAATAAATATATATATATATACTCTTACATATTATATAAATAAAAGCTAACTTTCGTAGAATATATATTAATCTATTTTTTTCAGAACATAGAATAAAGAGTAGAAAACATATTCTAACTAACGTAGAACAAAGAGTAAAGCGTAAAATACGTATTCCAAATTTTGTAGAACATAGAGTAAAATGTAAAATATATTTTCTGATATGTATAAAGTTCTGTATCGTGAAAATTTTATAACATATTTCAGGTTTAAAATTTGTAAAACATGTATAGATGGTAAAATGCATAATCTAACTTTTTAAGAACTTATAAAAAAGGTAAAAAAAACTTTATTTTAAACATTGTAGAACAATCATCGTTATAAAACTAATTATTCTCAACAAATTTACAAAGTTCTTTTTATAGTTGTTTATTGACATGATTTTCTAGTTTTTTTTTTCTCCTTTAAGCTACTTAAATCTTGATTTTTTTTCTATTAGTAAAGGTAGTTTAGTCATAACCTACAAATAAAGATATATACTATCTGAACAAATTTTTTTAAAAGTATCATTTATTTCCAACTATCCAAATATTTTATATCTGTTTGTTATTTAATTTTTTGAAAACGAGGGTAGGAGTAGGAGTAGGATTATAGGAGTTCTTGGCTGTATGGTGGGGTTGGAAGTTGAGATGTGGTAATGTTTTTGGGGATAAATAGCTTTGGAAAAATTGAGTCCAGTATATTAAGGATCTTACCAAGGAGGTTTTATCGGCTAATATGGCGAATGGCGCCAGAAGAATAGTAACAGAAAAGGTTGAGAGGTTGGTTCGTTGGTTATATCCAGAGACAGGTTGGTATAAGTTGAATTCAGATGGAACATCTCGTTGGAATCTGGGAATGGCCACAGCTGGGGGTGTATTACGAAATGAGAATGATGAATGGTGTGAGGGTTTTGCTTTGAATACTAGGAGATGTTAGGTATCTTTGGCGGAGTTATGGAGTGTTTATTATGAACTCTATATAGCTTGGGACAGAAGGATTGAGAGGTTGGAGGTGAAAGTAGATTCAGAGATGGTGGTGGGGTTTCTTAACAACGGGATAGAATACTCTTATCCGCCATCTTTTCTGTTACAATATAGTTGTGTCATGGCCTTTAGATAATCCATATGCCACATATGTATAAAGCAGTGTTCAAGAAAGCGGTCTAGGCAGCCACCTAGGCGCTGTCTAGGCGCTAGACGCTCAGCAGACGCCTAGATGACCGTCTAATCCGCTTAAAATTACATACATTTTATTTTAATATTTATTTTTGATTTTTAAATTACATATAATTAAATTATTATGTTTTATATCTATATACGTAATTATAAACATCTATATGTTGTTAATATGATTTAAATAAATGTATTTTTCTTACCGTTGTTTATAAATTTTTTATTTTTATAACATATATTTTAATATAATTATATATATATATATATAATGTTTTATATTGTAAACGCCTAAACCGCCTAAAAACCGTCTAGGCCCTGACTAAGCGTTCTAGGCGCTAGGCGTTGGGTCACCGCCCAGATACCGCCTAGCGCTTTCTTGAACACTGGTATAAAGAGGTCAATCATCTTATAGATAAGTTGGTGAACTATGCGGTTTGCATGTTCTGAGTACGGTTCCTAGTGTATTTGAACCGGTAGTTAGAGACAATTTATTTGGACCTGCGTGTCTCCGTCACACTTATTTGTATTTTTTTTTCCTAATTAATAATAACCGGGAGCATTTCCTACCAAAAAAATCAATAGGAGTTCTAATAATAATATATTAAATGTGTTATCGGTGTATACTGTATATATGCGAGTGATAAAATTGATTAACCATATATACTCGGTACTAGATTTGGACCCGTGGGCAAATTATTTATAACTAAAACATTTAAATTATAAGTTGTATTTGTTGGTTAAATATGTTATAATTATATAATAATTGTTAATTTTATGGTTTAAATCATATAATACCGCAATATAATTTCTTTTCTACATAATATTTATTTAATTAATTAGATATGTATATTCTCTGATACTCATAGTGTTAATAAAATAATGAAATGATATTTTACCCATATAACACCGAATTAATGATATTTGAAATTTATATAAATATTGATAAAACCCGTCTTGCTATATAACCCCGTTTTGAGATATTTTAACTTGCACTATAACATCTTAATTTTTAATATTTATATTTTTGTATTCTAAATATTAGATTGAGTTGATATGTTATTTATTAAGATTGTAACAATTTACATTTTATAAGATTGGCGCTTCTTATAAAGTTTAAAGATTATAATACTTAGAATTCGTAAAACGGTTGAGTATTTCTCAAATAGTTTCGTAAAATTTTAAATATATTATTAATATTTTAAAAGTCTTCTAACTTTTTTAAAAGTTGAAATATTTATAATATTTGAATTTTATAAATATTTGAAACTTCATAAACGTTTAAATATTATTAATATTTTAACATTTTATAAAGTTTAACTTTCTAAAAAACATAAATATTTATAATATTTAACTTTTTAAAAGTTTTAATATTTATCATATGTAACTTTTTAAAAATATTTAAAATAAAGAACCGTAATAAACCAAATAAAAGTTTTTTTTTATTTTGAATGTCTGATAAATCAAGCTTTCGACTCATTTGTATTTTGAATCATTTTGGACTCTTTTATAGTATGACTCTGAACTATTATCCAATTTTTTTAGGCGATGTGGGATATTATACCTGAATGTTTTTATTCATTTATTGAGTAATATATGTCCGTTTTTAAAAAATTTATATTACATCATATGCAGGAAAAAATCACAATTTTTATTAACTAAATGTATTATAGAATAATTCAAAATAATTTAAATATATATTCAAATTAAAATGAAAGAGAATCATATATTTATGTTTGAATGAGATAGAAAGATTTCTTTATTTTTTTAAATCTTACCTATAATTAATTTTGAATTTTTCGGTAACTAATATTAAAGTCAATGCATTGAATGTTAATTATTTCCAAAATGATTTTTGACACAAAGTTGCTACAAAAATAGTATAGATTTATTATGTGTACAGTGGAAACCGAACTAAACAGAGAAGATGAATTGAACATTCAACATTCATACTTAACACAAAAATGACAAGACGTTACCTAACTCTTGCTTTCACTCTCCTCTCCACTACACCAAAATATATCCCAAGACAAGAACCTCTATTATTATTTTGCCTTATAGATCACATGTGGAATCATCAAAGCAAAAGTCAAGAAGCATCACGACAATTTTCTCATCTCTACAGCTTTCTACACTTGACAATAAACGTTTGGGGGAAACAAGAATATTATAGTAGTATATATCTCATACAAATGATGTTTAGAAGAATTATGTATGTTAGAAATAACCACCTAGTTTTATAGGTTCTCCTTTATTATTCCCACTCTTTCGTCAATATCAAAATCAAGTGAAGCCACTAATCAATCAAGTTCTAGACTCTTTTTCATAGCTTCGTAAACCATATATGTAATGCTGGCAGCAGGAACAACCTTTAGAAGGTTCGGTAGAAGCCCTTTGTAGAGTGCTTTGTAACCTTCTTCACTTATTGTCCTCCTGAATACTCCCGACATCGAGGTCCTTTCCCGTTCTGCTTGCATTCTGTGTCACAGTAAGTTATATTTCATATTCCCACGAGAACTGATATATGCTTGTGTACGGAGTTTGTGTTACGAAAGAGAGAGAGAGCAGGAGAAACATATAGTCCATGGAATTACCTTGTCCTCACGACCTGCAAAGGATAAACACAGGTTGCTCCAAGAGCTCCTGAGATTGTTCCGCATCCTAGTTGCACAAGCGGACCTGGTTCTGAAGACAAAACCCGAGACCAGTTTTATGAGTCTACGTTCAAGCAGATTCAGCCAGAACAGAAAAATAGAGAAACTAAGAGACTTACCGGCATCCTGAAGAATATATGTCCGGGACAAGTCCTTTAATTTCTCATATGCAGCAAGGTCGATACCCGCATAAGGGATAATCCCAAGAAGAGAAGGGAAAAGACCTTTGTAAAAGGCGCGTGGACCCTCATGGACCAATATGTCTTTGGTGAGTGTTCCAAGCTTAGGAACAACAACACCAGCTTGGCTCGTGCAAGTCTGCAACCGAGTTTTCACAAGATCCAAAGGGTATATAGAGGCTTGAGCAACTGCACCAGCCATACCTCCAGCAAAAAGCCTAGCGGTTGTGCCTATATCTGCTTTGTCTTCACCCATGTTTTCACCAATAGCGTTTTTGAAAAGCTCATATGCATAGAACTTGATGGCACTCTCTGGTGCTACCTTCACAATATTCAACCCATTACCTCTGAAAAACCCTCGAACCCCATCCTGTTTCCATATCATCTTTATGGCTTCTCGGATTTTAGCATCAGTTTTCTGAATCTGCAATAGAACTTTTAAGCGATCTAGAGGTGCAGTTGCCGTCCTAGATGCTGCACCGGCTATGCCACCTGCGACAGTACTATTTCATTGTCAGAAAAACTTCTAAACCAAATCTTTTTTACGTTGTTCAGAGAAAATAAGCTCCTAACAATCAAGGAAAGGAAGTACACCTGCGATGAAATAGTTGCTCCTCTTTACGTGTTTGCTAATGCCTTGTGGAATAACAGCTTGTTCTCCAATATCAACAAGGCATACTCTTTCCCAATGGTGGTATATATTTTCAATGGTAGCTTCATGTGGGTACAGCAAAAGAAAATCCCTCCATTCTTCAAACATAATGATTCCATCATTGTCCTTATCAACATGTTCCACAAAACGAGCTAGCTCCTCATCATTTATCTCAATCCCTGCAAAATAGAAACTGTTGTGGCTTATAGGACGAAAACAGAGCATAAACACAAAAGCTGTGGTCAATAGTTTCAATATCTACACATAGAACTGAGACAAGATTTGAGCTAATAGATGAATATTAACAAGCCGTATCCTTAAATGCACAGAAACGAGGTTGTTAACTATCATACACCAAATGAAACCAATACACATCCGTAGGAAGTGTTCTATAAGTATAACCAATACTCAAACTTCATAGATACACAAAGAACCAAAAACTAATAAACAAATTCTGATTTACATAACCACTCAGATTCACAAGAGTCTCATCTTAACTAATGATCCATACATACATATAAACTAGCACAACCTTATCAACCTACAATGATCTAACTCAGATCAGATCATCAGCTTAACATACAATGATCTAACAAAACAGACTTCAGAGCATAAAGAATCTGTAACTATACCGGCCTTAACGAGCGAGTCCCAGAGGCCCTCAGGAGAAATGCAACCATTATGCTCAACATCAATAGCTTGAAATATTCTATACAGCTCAAGCTCCTTATCATCCATATATCTACGAAACTCATTATAATCAACACGCCCGTCTCTGTTCGCATCACAAACCCTAAACAACTCCTTAGCGTATTTATACCCACTCGGGATTTGAAGCGCACACAACCCTTTCTCGATTTGAGCACAATCCAAGTAACCAACATTCTCAGAATCGAAGAAACTGAACAAGCTCCTGATTCGCAAATCTCGCTCCTCCCTCGTCTCGCGGAGAGCTAAGAGAACATGATCCATTGAAACCGGTCCGGGTTTCTTAACCGGGTTGCAACATGATCCCTGTTTCGATTTCTTCGCTTCCATTTTCTTCTTCGGTAAACCAACATGCTCCACGCCATGAGTCGTCGTAGTCGACATGATCAAACGAATCAGAATTGACAAAAGATCAGATTTTTCGTTTCTGGGTTTGTGATCACATCATCGTCTTACTCAGATCTGCAATGAATCTACTAAACCGCTCACCATTTACAAAAACCCGTAACGTTTTAGAGAGAGAATCTCAAATCCGTTATTCGAGTGAAGAGAGATGAATCGAATACAACAGATTGAAGAAGGATAAGAAAGGATCTAAATTTGAAGAAGAGAATGAGAATTTGTGCTGATGATGCAGGTGAAGCTAATAAAGGTAGAAGAAGAAGGAAGGAAGAAGAAGAAGAAGAAGAAGAAGGGGCCAATCTCTCCAATGGTGCGGAGTTGAGATTCTCATCTCATGGGATATTCTTCATTTTTATTATGTGAATACGATTTATTATTATTGTTATTTGATTTATAACTTTGTTTTAGACTTTAGAGTATACACAATCATATACTTAAAAAATCAAAAATCACCTTTATTCGTTCGTATTCATAGTATACTGTATTCTTTTTCGGAAAGGTTTAATTTTTGGTGATTGTTGACACTTGACACTTGACAGGTCCCAAAGAGGGACTAGATTTTTCTTGACACACCACCCGGAGAATGCCCTAAATTGAGGTGATGATGGGTCCAAATTTGAAAAAGTTTTAATGTTCAATATCACATGTTTAAAATAATGTTACTCACTGGGGGCATAATAAGATGTGCTTTGGTATAATTAATTATCAAACATTGAAAAGACAATTTCTTTAAAGAGATTAAGCTAGGTCCGAAGTTTAAGTGATTTAAGTTGGGATGAAGTGTTTAAAAGATTTTTTATAAGTTGTAGTCGAGATGGCTTTAGTATTTTCTTGACTCTTTGTGGCAAAATATATGTAAATAAACTTCTATAAGTAGTCCCAACATATTTTAGAATATGAAAAAACGTAAGTTCTGAATCAACTATATGATGATACTCTATAATCGATGTGTTGTACAATTAAAAACCACATTCCATATTCAATATATATATTTAATGCATTGATAATTATAATTAGTTCTTTTTTTTTTTTTACAATTTCAAAACTAGAGAAAAATAGACAAAAGAATTCATACTTTATAGAAGAGCTATAAAATTTCAAAATTATAGAGAAGTAGTACATAAATTTGTACATTCTTTCTAGAAAACGTTATTGCATGGTAAAAAAAAAAAAATACTCTTTAGAAGATCTAACGATTTTGATTATAATAAAAACAAAATTGTAAAATATAAATCATATGTCTTGGGTTTGATTGAAATAATTTTTGTTGTAGAATTTTTTTTCTTGTGTTTAAGATAATTTTTTTTGTATATAAAGATGGTCATGAATATAGTTGGTACATGTGGCTATATAGGCATACAATACATTCAGTGACTATATATTTTTAAACTTGATTATGTGGCCATATATTATATTATGATTCGTGTACTTAACTACCTTTTGTTATAAAAAATGATCATGTTAACAATTTTTTGACATTTAATAATTAAAAATTATGTTAATTTTTAAATCAATGCCCTATACTAACTTATTTTTAACGCATAAAATAGATAAATCAATATCTTTTTGATATTTGAAAGATTTTAGATTCTTTTCAATAATTATTTTGATAAATCAATATCTACAAAACCGAATGGTTAACCGAATGTCCAGGCCTATCAAAGGTTGTGACACTCTGGTTTGCGGAAATGTTTAAAAGAATTGATTTAGCCACATACGTCACCAAAATGCATTTATTTTTTAAGTCAAGGGTCCTGAAAGAACTTCATGATGGGTGACCTTTCTGGAAATGATTGTCGAAATTGTGCGAGGGAAGACAAAACATAAGAAAATATCATTTGTTGATTTGTAAGGTCGGTAATCAAGTTTTTAAAGACTTCCAAACGTAACAAACCGGCCATCGAATATGGATTGGTCCACAAGCCGAGAATAGATGTAGGGCTCACTTGGGAAGGTGGGCCCATGGACTGAGAGTAGGCATGGGCTCACTAAACAATGTGGCGGTTGAAGAGTTACAGAGACAGAGGCTACATCATGGTGTGTCAAAGACACTTCCACGAATACTTTGAGAAATTTAGCATTAGTTACTATCAAAAGATTTTGTGACGATTGAAAAAGGTTTTGACGTTTATTGGTCGTTGGAGCAAGCTATTTTGAGATAGCAAAAAGACATGAACATTTTCTCTCCACACAGGATGAGGACAGAGCCGAAGTTCTTTCTATGGTGGAAAAGGTTGGACACAAGGTTATCTACCCAACAAAGGAAGGTGGAGGAGGTTGGACGCAGGGTTATCTCTCCAAGGGAGGAAGGCGGAGCCAAGGTTCTCTCCATGATGGAGGAAGTTGGACGCAATGTTCTCTCCATAAGGGATGAGGGTGGAGCCGAGGTTTTTTCCATCGTGGTCATACATTAATGTGATGATACATCATTGATTAGTATATTATGTTATCTATAAACACATTAAGCCAACTATTTTACTTTCACTTTGTAGTTACTATCACGAATACATTGGGAAATTTAACATTAGTTACTTTCAAAATATTTTTTTGTGACGTTAGAAAATTGTTTTTACTTTCATTGGTTGTCAGAACAAGCCATTTTGGGATAGCAAAAAGATGTGAACATATTTTCTCCACATAGGAGGAGGGCAAAGCCGAGGTTCTCTCTATGGTAGAGAAAGTTGGACACAAAGTTATCTCCGCAAGGGAGGAAGGTGGAGGAGATTGGACGCAAGGTTATCTCTCCAATGGGGAAAGGCGGAGCCAAACTTCTCTCCATGATGGAGGAGGTTGGACACAAGGTTCTCTCCATAAGGGATGACGGCGGAGCCGATGTTTTCTCCATGGTGGTCATACATTATTATGATGATACATCATTGATTAGTATATTATGTAATATATTTTTTATTCAAAATGTTTTTTGAGCCAACTATTTTAGTGTGAAAGTAATATACTTGGCTTAATGTGTTTATATAGACAATATCTAGATGGTGATAAAAATATTTTTGTAACATGCAAGAGTACAGTGTAAAAAATTATACTTTTAATAGTAACATACATAAAATATTTGTAAGTGGATATAAATCTGTATATTATAACAAAAATAAAATTTATATATAACATACAACAAATTTTAATAAATTTAATTTAATTTATAAAACTTTCAACCCGCACATCGAGCGCGTCCTCATCTAGTCTTATTATATAAAGTTAGCCATTAATAAGATTTTGACATATGTCAAATTATTAATATGAAATTTTGACATGTGTAAAAGTTAATATTTAATAGAAGAGATTTGAGATAATGACAAAAAAAAACTGTTTAAACAATATTAACAATATAAAATATAATTATAAAAAATTACAAAATTTAAACAGTCTTTTAAAAAAATACTTTGAAGGAGATTATATATTTCATAAAATTCGAAATTATAACATTATTTACTTATTTTTAATTTTAAGTTATTAATTTAACAAAAAAAAATAGAAAAAGGAATAAGAAGAATGTACAGTTAATTATTAATTCTAAAAAATGTATATACTCACTTCTATATAAACATAGATCTGTCTCAAATTTTTCTTTTAACAAAATAATTTATTCAAAAACTAGGCCTGGGCACAAAATCCAAATCTGAAAATCCGAACGTCGGATTAAAACCGAACCAAAACCGAAAATATATCCGATCGGTTTTTGTTTTCATTATTCCTGGATATAGGATAATATCCCGATATCCAATAGATATCTATATAAACCCGAAAATATAAGAAAAATTGATATCCCGAAGAATATTGTCGCGTATCATTCCACTTCCCAAATCTCGATTGTGCGCAGTTAAGATAAAAACCCTAAATTTCAATCTGGCATCCCACTCTCCGCTAAGTTCCTCCATCATAGACCAGAAATCGATATAGGGTATGCTATGAATTCTGAACTTTAATTTTTCTTAACTGTGATGTTTCTTTTTCATTAGTTTCAAAATCGATTGTTATTGCCTACTTTGTAGCTCACGGTTTAATTATATTCATATACCAAACTCCAAATTCAGAATATGTTAGCTCTCTCTGTATTTATTTGGTTTAATATGAGAGTAGAGTTGTTTGTGATTTTATAACAAATCTCTTTATTGATTTGAAATTTGTATTGCTTTTCTTGGAAAATCAATTGCTTGTGGTGTTAGGTTGTTTGTTTTTTATTTTATTGGCTCGGTTAGTATAGTAATTTGGGTACAATCAGATTTAAAAATTATCCAAATAAAATATTATGGTTATCTACAATAATATCCAAACCGATCCGGAATCCAAATAATCCGAACCGAAACCGATCTAAATTTTATAAATACCCATATGGACGTTAGAGTTAATATCCAAAAAATCCGAAATCCAAAAAATCCGAACCGAATCCGGTCCGAATCCGATCCGATATTCGAACGCTCAGACCTATCAAAAACACTCCCTTTAAACTTTGTTATATTGGTAAAAAAAGTTTTAATGGGAAGGTAAATTTTCCTTATGTTTTTTAAACCAAAACTTAAATTTTCTCCTAATTTCTCATTTTTTCAGTTTGGAATAGGTAAGATTAATATATGTGTATTCTTTTTCTAATACTGTATTTTAAATATTATTGTAGTATTTTTAGATTGTTTTATTTAATTTATATTTTCATCTTTGTTTTGAGATTCATATACTACCCTGCTTATAATTTTCCATTATTTCTTTAATTATGTCAAATTATTTTTTTTTCAATTTCACAACCTTGATTGGTTGGTCATAGACCTTTTTTTAATGCAAACATAATTATTACCATTTATTCAATCCCAAAGGGAGATAAAGATTAGCACATTATCAACCTAATGGTTAGATAAAATAGGCTAATCAAACACAAGATTACAACAAACATAGATAAATAGATAGATTGGAAAAACATAAACCGTTTTTGATAGATCCATAGGAGCTCAGAGATAGAGGCTACATCATGACGTTTAAAGACACTTTGATGAATACATTGAGAAATTTAACATTAGTTACTATCAAAAGATTTTGTGACGTTGGAAAATGGCTTTTAGTTTCTTTGGTTGCCGGAGCATGCAACTTTGAGATAGCTAAAAGACATGAAGATGTTCTCTCCACACATGAGGTGGGCAGAGCCAGGGTTCTCTCCATGGTAGAGTAGGTTGGACGCATGCAAAGTTATCTCCCCAAGGAAAGAAGGCGGAGCCAAGGTTCTCTTCATGGTGGAGCAGGTTGGACGCAAGGTTCTCTCCATAAGGGAGGAGGACAGAGCCGAGGTTCGTCCATTTTTTGTTATATGATGATACATCATTGATTACTATACTATCTAATATATTTTTTATTCGAGATGTTTCTTCAACCGAAAATTTTAGTGATTAAAGAAATTATGCAAAACTGAAAATAAATAGACATATAATAGCTTGCTTAATGTGTTCATATAGATATTTTCCTAGGTGGTGGTAAAAAATATATTGTAACATACAATGTACTTAGGTGTAAAAAAATACACCTAATGGTTGGATAAAATAGGCTAATAAAACACAAGCTTACAACAAACATAGATAGATAAATTGAAAAACCATAAACCGTTTTTGATAGATCCATAGGAGCTCAGAGACAGATGCTACATCATGATCTATCAAAGACTCTACTTCCACGAATACATTATGAAATTTAACATTAGTTATCAAAAGATCTGGTGTTGGCAAAGGGTTTTTAGTTTCAATGGTTTGTCAGAGCATGCTACTTTGATATAGATAAATGACGTGAACATGTTCTCTCCACACATGAGGAGGGCAGAGCTGTAACATCATGTAACATCGATCGATTCCGGTTTTGACTTAAGTTAAACGCTGCGTTTTGGGGAAAAGAAAACCCTTAAGTCGTTCATTTTGTCTCATTAGACGACTTTAGCCGTTTTTGAGAGAAAAGAAGGAAGAAAAAGTGTTCTTGAGTGTTCTTGGTGATTTCTGGAGATTTGAGGCTGTTCTTGTAGAGATCTGTAGCTGGGATCGTTGTAGGAGCTTCCTAGGAGTGTTGTTTTGCTTGTTTGAGGTTCAGATTCATCTTGGCAAAGGTAAGTGCATGACCATGGCTTATCTAAGCTGGAGATTACTCTTATCTGCTTGTTTATGAGTTGTTAGGCTTGTTAGTATGTCGTTTGAGGCGTTGGGAAGCTTTCTTGTGGCTTCGGATCGATTCTCGTGGTTGCAGGAACGGAGATCCGGCGAGAAGCTTCGGGGAAAACGATGCTCGGCATGAGCATCGATCGATGCTAGTGCGAGGACGGCGCGGTTTAACCTAGGAGCCTCGGTCGATGCCATGTGGAGGTGTCGGTCGATGCGATTAGGGTTTCCGCGTGATGTCGAGAATGTGTCGATCGATGCATACCCTGTGTCGGTCGATACTGGTCCCTGAGGGTGTCGATCGATGCATACCCTGTGTCGGTCGATGATGGTCCCTGATGGTGTCGGTCGATGCAAGCTTTGTGTCAGTCGATGCAGAGCCTGGTTTGTTTGTTGATTGTTGTTTGATGGTTAGAGTATCTCTATTGCTTGTGTGTATAGCCCAGTAGATGGGAGGATTGCCTTACTGAGTGTTTATAAAATACTCATGCATCGCCATTTTGTGTTTGTGGTGCAGGTAAAGGCAAACTGTTATCGTGGAATCAAGGCAATGAAGAGGAGGATGTTCTAGGAACTCGATTGGATGTTGTCTGGCATTGCTAGGTTGCTAGAGTTGGGTCATTAGAAACATTGTTAGGATTGCCGGTTTGGTGTTTCTTTTTGTTTGGTATTTGGATATTGTTATGATTATGATATTGGTTTATTATTGGTTATTTATTGGTATTGGTTATTCCGATGTTGGTTGTGATTATGGTTAGATGGCTAGTGGGTATGGGACCACTAGTTGTAGTTTATTATTATTTATTATTATGGTTATTATTATTTATTATTTAAAAAAAAAACGGGTCAGGTCGTTTCAGTTTGGTATCAGAGCCCTTACGGTTCTAGGTTTGGGTTCACTAGGTTTCCATTGTGATGTTTGGGATTGCATGTCTTGATTGATTATGTGAGTTAGTCAATTGTGTGTGGCATGGAGTCCTAGAACATCCTCTTCGAACCTATAGTGTAATTCCACGGTGAGTTTATGTTAAGATTGCTTGTTAGCCTCTATTCTTGGAAGTGCAGTGGTTAAAGGTGTTAGAGTTGTTGGTAGTGGACGTGGGCGTTGTCGTGGTCGTGGTCGGACGGGTTTCCAAGGCCAGCGAGTGTATGGTCCGGAGTTCCACGAGGAGGTACGTCGTAGGATTGCAAGCGTATTAGGAGTGACCAGAGAGGGTTAGCCGGTGAGCGTGCCAGGATTGTTGGGAACCAAAGTGTGGGGTTGTAGCAGGTGGAGCCCAGGGTCGAGATGATCGCTTGACGGATCTGTTGGCGTGCTGTGGGAGCGGATACCGAGATGGGTACCAGTGCACGCTCCAGTTGTACCGCATGTAGCGGGGTGCAGCCGAGGGCTGTGGATGTTGAGGACTATCCATCTTTTGTTAGGAGGATGGAGCAGTTGTAGATGACCGGTACGAGTTTCTTCTTGAGAGGTATCGAGCCTAGATGGGCAGTTAGATGGTCATATGCAGTTGGATCAGATACTTCTCCGTTTGGTGGGTGATCCAGGTTGATATGAGAAGTTGAGTGGGTAGGTGTAACATTGCAATGTTATACTCGGACCACGGGATGTACTTTTTGTCGGGAGATGTTTATAGTCGTTAAGGATTGTTGCGCCTGAGGGGATGGTGATTCTCCTGAATACCGATAGCTCGAGGGGCTGGGGGCTCCGAAAGTGGCAGAGGGGATGATGTTCTCCTGAGGGGATGATTAGTTCCTCTAATACCGAGATCTTGAGGATTATGGTCTAAGAGTGAAACGGTATAACTTGAAGACGGTGTTCTGAGAGTGAGATCGGTATGGCTCAAAGTTTGCGACCTAAGGGTGAAAAGTTGGGAGCAATCAATGCCTAAGACGTGAGTATAACCATAACGACTGAGTGTAGACCCCGAGAGAGTGATGGAGGTTTAATCTTGGGTTTTGGATGTGTTGACCTATGGGTCAGGGTTTTACGACCAGAGCGATTAGGAATGTGTGGCTGGAGGCCGGTGGTGTTGGAGTCCCGGGAAGGGGAGTTGCAGCAGGTTTGAACCGGGAAAGGCATGTTTGCCAGATACATAAGTTCACGAGAAGCCTTTATGGCAGGATAATCTAATCGTTGCGACGATTTTGGTTTACGTTCATGGGAGATGGACAGGGTTGCTAGATTCAAGGTTTTGGTAAGCTTGTTGAGGGAAAACAAGGCAAGTGGTTTGAGTTGGTGGCTTACAAAGCATTCGATGCGGTGAATCAGAATATGCGAACGTATGGTACTTGTTTTTTTTATTACGCTCGTATTGATGATTTACTGTGGAAAATTGCTAAGCGGGAAGCTAATTTTGTAATAAGCTATCTTGTGGAAGTCTCCTTAAGAGATAAGTTACTAGAGCTTCTTGGATGGACAAGAGGTGTTGATATCCGGTGGTGGTGAATTGATGTCAGCATACTTGATTATTAGTCTAGAAGAGCTGAGGAAGGAAAAAGGGGATTCTTACGTCTTATCACTTCACCATGGGGAGCGTCGGTGTGGTGCGTCAAGTAGAAAGGACGAGGTATGGGTTTAAGAGTTTGTGGCGATGCCGTTTGGGTTGACTAACGCACCAACTACGTTTATGAGATTGATGAACAACGTGTTTCAGGAGTTTTTGGACGTGTTTGTCATCATTTTCATCGACGACATCCTGGTTTATTCTAAGAGTCTTGAAGAGCATGCAGTACATTTGACGGCAGTTCTGGAGAAGCTGCAGGAGCAGAAGTTGTTTGCTAAGCTGAGCAAGTGTAGTTTCTGGCAGCGGGAGATGGGTTTTCTGGGTCATATTTAGTCTGCAGAGGGGGTTTCTGTAGATCCAGAGAAGATTCAGGCTATCAGGGATTGGCCTAGACCGCATTATGCTACGAAGATCAGGAGTTTTCTTGGGTTGGCAGGTTACTACAGGAAGTTTGTGCAGGGGTTTGCGAGCAGAGCACGCCCTATGACTAAGTTGACGGGGAAGGATATTCCTTTTGTCTGTCACAGGAGTGTGAGGAAGGCTTTGCAAGCCTGAAGGAGATGTTGACTACTGCTTCGGTGTTGGCTTTGCCTGAGCAGGGAGAACCCTATGTGGTTTATATGGAGGCATCCATAGTGGGTTTGGGATGTGTGTTGATGCAACATGGGAATATGATTGGCTATGCTTCGCGGCAGTTGCGCAAGCATGAGGACAACTATCCTACTCTTGATTTGGAGATGGGTGATGTAGTTTTTACCTTGAAGATTTGGAGATCTTATCTATATGGTGTAAAGGTACAGGTGTTTACAGATCATAAGAGCCTAAAGTATATATTCACTCAGCCCGAGCTGAATTTGAGGCAGAGGTGGTGGATGAAGCTCGTGGTGGATTATGATTTGGAGATAGCCTATCACCCTGGTAAGGCGAACTTGGTTGCAGATGCTTTGAGTCAGAAGCGGGCGGCTTCGGCTCAGGAGCAGGATATGGAGTCTCTAGTAGGAGAGATCAGTGCGTTGAGCTTGTGTGCAGTTTTTCAGGAGCCGTTGGGTATGATTGCAGCTGATAGGGCAGATCTGCTGAGCAGAGTGCGGTTGGCTTAGTAGAAGAATTTGGGGCTGGTGAATGTCTCAAAGGATGATGATTCCGAGTATCAGGTTTCGGCCAATGGTACTATTCTGGTGCATGGACGGATTTGTGTGCCTAAGGATGAAGAGTTGTGGAAGGGGATCCTAAGAGAGCTTCATGCGAGCATATTCTCTATTCATCCATGAGCGACTAAGATGTACCGTGATCTCAAAAGGTACTATCACTGGATCGGGATGAAGAAGGACGTGACTAGTTGGGTTGTGAGGTGTGATGTGTGTCAGCTAGTGAAGGCTGAGCTTCAGGTACGAGGTGGTTTGCTGAAGAGTCTTTCCATCCTAGAGTGGAAGTGGGATATGATTACTATGTACTTAGTGGTGGGTTTGCCAGTGTCCAGGACGTTTGATGCTATTTGGGTCATTGTGGACCGGTTGACTAAGTCGGCCCATTTTCTTGCCATTAATAAGACTGGTGGAGCAGCGGTCTTGGCTAAGAAGTATGTGAAGGAGATAGTCAGGTTACATGGGGTGCCAGCGAGCATTGTGTCTGATAGGGATTCCAAGTTCACTTCGGTGTTCGGGAGGGCATTTCAGGCAGAGATGGGCACTAAGATGCATATGAGTACAGCTTATCATCCCCAGACAAATGGACAGTCAGAGAGGATGATCCAGACATTGGAGGATTTGCTGAGGATGTGTGTGTTGGATTGGGGTGGCCATTGGGCAGATCATTTGAGCTTGGTAGAGTTTGCTTACAACAACAGTTACCAGGCGAGTATCGGGATGGCACCTTATGAGAATTTGTATGGGAGGCCGTGTCGTACACTGTTATGCTGGACTCAAGTGGGGGAGAGGAGCATGTACGGGGCAGATTTTGTTCAGGAGACCTCGGAGAAGATTCAGGTTCTCAAACTGAACATGAAGGAAGCTCAGGAACGGCAGAGGAATTATGCCGATAGGAGGAGGAGAGATCTTGAGTTTCAGGTTGGAGATAGAGTGTACCTCAAGATGGCCATGTTGCGGGGTCCGAACAGGTCATTGACTGAGACTAAGTTGAGTCTAAGGTATATGTGTCCGTTCAGAGTGATTGAACGAGTTGGACCAGTGGCATATAGATTGGATTTACCTGAGGTTATGCGGGCATTCCATAAGGTTTTCCATGTGTCTATGTTGCGAAAGTGTCTCCTAGAGGATGACCAGTTGTTGGCTAAGATTCCTGAGGATCTTCAGCCTAACATGACTTTGGAGGCGAGACCAGTGAGGGTTCTCGAGAGGAGGATCAAGGAACTTCGGAAGAAGAAGATTTTTTTGATGAGAGTCCTTTGGGACTATGATGGTGTTGAGGAGCAGACTTGGGAGCCTGAGGCGAGGATGAAGGCAATGTTTAAGAAGTGGTATGAGAAGCAAGCGACGACTTGAGCTTGCCTAGCCTGGTCCCATCTGTAATCTGTGGCTGGAGCGGGAATGGAGTATTCCAGCACATCTCTCTTGTTTACTTGGTCGTTGGGGTGGTTGGTTGTGCGACTAAGTAACAAGATGAGGTGGTGTTTTGGTACAAAATTTCCGTGAGGCGGTGGTTTGTGGGAAAGTTTCCTGGAATAGAAGTTTTTATAAGTGGAAAGTTTCCAGAAGTGGTAAGTCCTAAAAATGGAAAGTTTTATGTGAGTTAGAATTTGTCCATTTTTAGTGGCGGAGAGCCTTGAGGGGGGGTTTGTGTGGCCTTAGTGGCGGACTTTTGAGTTGTTGCGCCGTGTGTGGCGGTCTTTTGAGTTATTGTGTGGCCTTTGTGACAGGCTGTTTAGCCATTGTGTGGCCTTTGTGGCGGGCTGTCTAGCCATTGTGTGGCCTATGTGGCGGGCTGTTTAGCCATTGTGTGTTCTTTGTGGCGGCCTGTTTAGCCATTGTGTGGCCTTTGTGGCGGACTGTTTAGTCATTGTGTGGCCTTTGTGGCGGGCTGTTTAGCCAGAGTGTGGCCTTTGTGGCGGGCTGTTTAACCAGAGTGCATGTTGAGGCGGTCCTTCGGGACAGATCGTCTTTGTGACGGTCCTTAGGGACGAGTGGCCTTGGTGGCGGTCCTTTTTAGGACGTTTGTTTGGCCTTTGTGGCGGTCCTTTTTTAGGACATTTGTTGGGCCTTTGTGGCAGTCCTGTTTAGGACATTTGTTTGGCCTTGGTGATGGTCCTGTTTAGGACATTTGTTTGGCCTTGGTGGCGGTCCTTTTTAGGACATTTGTTTGGCCTTTGTGGCGGCCGGTTGGGCAGTGAGATGATCCTTGTGTGGTCATGAGATATTCCAGTGAGGGGATATGTGGTTGGTAGGACATCGTGTTGTCTTACGCGAGCCACGGGAAGGAAACCTGGATAGGGATAAAACTCAGACATGTTCATAATTGTTTGCTCGCGACTCTTGGGGAACTTAGGTTCTCTTAGTACCGTCATATTCTAAGACTTTGTGGCTTGGGAGTATGGCTGGTATATCGACTTCGGATGACAGTCCGGGGCTCGCTGTAGGGTGGAAACCTGAGGGACGAGTATTGGACTCCCTTATATATATTATGGCATGCGGGCTTAGGCCCGATGAGGAGCCAATATTATGGCATGCAGACTTCGGTCTGATGAGGAGCCAATAGAAACTCAAGGTTTAGGCTTGTGAGTAAAAAGGAGAGTCCAAAAGTCGAGAGCAAATGATGCCTGGAACGTGAGTCTATCGCCTAGAGGTGACCTTCTGTAGATCGGTCGGAGGAGTGCGGATCGTGGAGACGGTAGTACGGGAGTCCTTGGCTGAGTGTTGTTCGAGATTCGAGGACGAATCTAAATTGGTGGGGGAGAATTGTAACATCCGCGAACCGGAATTCCGGTTTGGGATGTGTGTCGATCGATGTTGGAGGAGCATCGGTCGATGCTGGATCAATTTCCTGCATTTTGACTTAAGTTAAACGTTGCGTTTTGGGGAAAAAGGGAAAAGAAAACCCTTAAGTCGTTCCTTTTGTCTCATTAGACGACTTTGGCCGTTNAAACTCAGACATGTTCATAATTGTTTGCTCGCGACTCTTGGGGAACTTAGGTTCTCTTAGTACCGTCATATTCTAAGACTTTGTGGCTTGGGAGTATGGCTGGTATATCGACTTCGGATGACAGTCCGGGGCTCGCTGTAGGGTGGAAACCTGAGGGACGAGTATTGGACTCCCTTATATATATTATGGCATGCGGGCTTAGGCCCGATGAGGAGCCAATATTATGGCATGCAGACTTCGGTCTGATGAGGAGCCAATAGAAACTCAAGGTTTAGGCTTGTGAGTAAAAAGGAGAGTCCAAAAGTCGAGAGCAAATGATGCCTGGAACGTGAGTCTATCGCCTAGAGGTGACCTTCTGTAGATCGGTCGGAGGAGTGCGGATCGTGGAGACGGTAGTACGGGAGTCCTTGGCTGAGTGTTGTTCGAGATTCGAGGACGAATCTAAATTGGTGGGGGAGAATTGTAACATCCGCGAACCGGAATTCCGGTTTGGGATGTGTGTCGATCGATGTTGGAGGAGCATCGGTCGATGCTGGATCAATTTCCTGCATTTTGACTTAAGTTAAACGTTGCGTTTTGGGGAAAAAGGGAAAAGAAAACCCTTAAGTCGTTCCTTTTGTCTCATTAGACGACTTTGGCCGTTTTTGAGAGAAAATAAGGGAGAAAAAGTGTTCTTGAGTGTTCTTGAGTGTTTTTGGTGATTTCTGGAGATTTGAGGTTGTTCCTGTAGAGATCTGTAGTTGGGATCGTTGTANGTCCGGGGCTCGCTGTAGGGTGGAAACCTGAGGGACGAGTATTGGACTCCCTTATATATATTATGGCATGCGGGCTTAGGCCCGATGAGGAGCCAATATTATGGCATGCAGACTTCGGTCTGATGAGGAGCCAATAGAAACTCAAGGTTTAGGCTTGTGAGTAAAAAGGAGAGTCCAAAAGTCGAGAGCAAATGATGCCTGGAACGTGAGTCTATCGCCTAGAGGTGACCTTCTGTAGATCGGTCGGAGGAGTGCGGATCGTGGAGACGGTAGTACGGGAGTCCTTGGCTGAGTGTTGTTCGAGATTCGAGGACGAATCTAAATTGGTGGGGGAGAATTGTAACATCCGCGAACCGGAATTCCGGTTTGGGATGTGTGTCGATCGATGTTGGAGGAGCATCGGTCGATGCTGGATCAATTTCCTGCATTTTGACTTAAGTTAAACGTTGCGTTTTGGGGAAAAAGGGAAAAGAAAACCCTTAAGTCGTTCCTTTTGTCTCATTAGACGACTTTGGCCGTTTTTGAGAGAAAATAAGGGAGAAAAAGTGTTCTTGAGTGTTCTTGAGTGTTTTTGGTGATTTCTGGAGATTTGAGGTTGTTCCTGTAGAGATCTGTAGTTGGGATCGTTGTAAGAGCTTCCTAGGAGCGTTGTTTTGCTTGTTTAAGGTTCAGATTCATCTTGGCAAAGGTAAGTGCATGACCATGGCTTATCTAAGCTGGAGGTTACTCTGATCTGCTTGTTTCTGTGTTGTTATGCTTGTTAGTATGTCGTTTGAGGCGTTGGGAAGCTTTCTTGTGGCTTGGGATCGATTCTTGTGATTGCAGGAACGGAGATCCGGCGAGAAGCTTCAGGGAAAACGATGCACGGAATGAGCATCGATCGATGCACTATGTGCGTCGGTCGATGCTAGTGCGAGGACGGCGCGGTTTGACCTAGGAGCATTAGTCGATGCCATNTCGTGGAGACGGTAGTACGGGAGTCCTTGGCTGAGTGTTGTTCGAGATTCGAGGACGAATCTAAATTGGTGGGGGAGAATTGTAACATCCGCGAACCGGAATTCCGGTTTGGGATGTGTGTCGATCGATGTTGGAGGAGCATCGGTCGATGCTGGATCAATTTCCTGCATTTTGACTTAAGTTAAACGTTGCGTTTTGGGGAAAAAGGGAAAAGAAAACCCTTAAGTCGTTCCTTTTGTCTCATTAGACGACTTTGGCCGTTTTTGAGAGAAAATAAGGGAGAAAAAGTGTTCTTGAGTGTTCTTGAGTGTTTTTGGTGATTTCTGGAGATTTGAGGTTGTTCCTGTAGAGATCTGTAGTTGGGATCGTTGTAAGAGCTTCCTAGGAGCGTTGTTTTGCTTGTTTAAGGTTCAGATTCATCTTGGCAAAGGTAAGTGCATGACCATGGCTTATCTAAGCTGGAGGTTACTCTGATCTGCTTGTTTCTGTGTTGTTATGCTTGTTAGTATGTCGTTTGAGGCGTTGGGAAGCTTTCTTGTGGCTTGGGATCGATTCTTGTGATTGCAGGAACGGAGATCCGGCGAGAAGCTTCAGGGAAAACGATGCACGGAATGAGCATCGATCGATGCACTATGTGCGTCGGTCGATGCTAGTGCGAGGACGGCGCGGTTTGACCTAGGAGCATTAGTCGATGCCATGTGGAGGCGTCGGTCGATGCCATGTGGAGGCGTCGGTCGATGCGATTAGGGTTTCCGCGTGATGTCGAGCATGTGTCGATCGATGCATACCCTGTGTTGGTCGATGCTGGTCCCTGAGGGTGTCGATCGATGCATACTCTGTGTCGGTCGATGCTGGTCCCTGATGGTGTCGGTCGATACAAGCTTTGTGTCGATCGATGCAGAGCCTGGTTTGTTTTTTGATTGTTGTTTGATGGTTAGAGTATCTCTATTGCTTGTGTGTATAGCCCAGTAGATGAGAGGATTGCCTTACTGAGTGTTTATAAAATACTCATGCATTGCAATTTGTGTTTGTGGTGCAGATAAAGGCAAAATGTGATCGCAGAATCAAGGCAATGAAGAGGAGGATGTTCTAGGGACTCGATTGGATGTTGTCTGGCATTGCTAGGTTGCTAGAGTTGGGTCATTAGAAACATTGCTAGGATTGCCGGTTTGGTGTTTCTTGTTGTTTGGTATTTGGATATTGTTATGATTATGATATTGGTTTATTATTGATTATTTATTGGTATTGGTTTTTCCGCTGTTGGTTGTGATTGTGGTTAGGTGGCAAGTGGATATGGGACCACTAATTGTAGTTTATTATTATTTATTATTATGGTTATTATTATTTATTATTTAAAAAAAAAACGGGTCAGGTCGTTTCAAGAGCCAAGGTTCTCTCCATGATGGAGGAGGTTGAACGCATGCAATGTTATCTCTCCAAGGGAGGAAGGCGGAGTCAATGTTCTCTTCATGGTGGAAGAGGTTGGACATAAGGTTCTCTCAATAAGGGAGGAGAGTGGAGTGGATGTTCTCTGCATGGTTGGTCATACATTATTGTGATGATACATCATTGATTAATATACTATGTAATATATTTTTTATTCGAAAAGTTTCTTGAACCAACAATTTTAGTGATTAAATAAACTATGCAAAAGTGAAAATAAATAAACATATTATAGTTGTCTTAATGTGTCTATGTATAATATATTTCTAGGTGGTGGTAAAAAATATATTTGTAACAAATTTTAATTTATTTGATTAATTAATTTTATTTACAAAATTTTAAAACCCGCACATCGGGCGGGTCCTTAACTAATATATATATAAACATAAGTTCTTTACAAATCTAATGAACATGTTGGCGTGGCCTGTTGATAAATGAGAGAATTGTCTTATTCATTGAACGTGGGTTCGATATTTAGTAGACAAATATGTAAACATAAACGTTAATAGCTGAGCTAAACAGTTATACTAACGTATATCTCTATTTGTATCGAATCGGCAGTTGACGAATTACACAATTCACATATTTCCCAACAGATCACTCAAACACATTGGATAAGATTAATAAACAACTGGTATATATCTTTTTTCGACTAAACAAAGACTGTTAACGGAAAGTTAACTCTGTTAATAGAAAATAATATGCATGAAACAGCCACCTAAATGGAACTTGGCTATTTTATCAAAATATCAAACTAAACCTTTTGATTTAAATAAAATTTTATATTTTTTTGACATTTTTCCATTTGTTTCATATATGTGATTCTTCTACCGGCTAAATCATTAAACAATGGGTAACTGTTGTTGTTGTTAAAGTTTACTTCGTACTTAAAAGGAAAAAGACGAATTTTTGATAATTAACTATTGAAAAGGATAAAATGATTTTTATTTGATAAATATGTTGGTTAATAGTTGTTAGTTATGTTACTTGTGTGAGTGTAAGAGATACCTTAAAGGATAACAATAACTAATGTTTTCAGTGAATAATCATACTGATCATATATGTGATTCTTCAAAGTACACCCACCTTTATGTGAAACGTCAAAAGCTTAATATCAAAATTATTTGCATTTTGAGCTTTTAAACCTGTCAAAATATGAACTATTTCTATAATTTCTTTAATTCTCTTCCTCCCAAATCATAACAAGGTTTTACATTTATGTTAGGTTATACAATGTAAAATTTTGTTATGATTTGGAAGACCGAAGAATGAGAAAGAAATTGTAAACACAGTTATACTTTCACAAATTTAAAAGCTCAAGATGCAAATCATTTTAGTTTTAAGCTTTCATATCCTATATATTAATTAATGGTAGATTCACTTGAAGAATCACATATATAAACTAGTCAAACATGTGATTCCATATTACAAGTTCATATATGTCATTTTTAAAAGTATATCCACCATTATGTGATACGTCAAAAGCTTAATATAAAAATCATTTGCATTTTGAGCTTTTAAACTTGCCAAAGTATGAACTATTTCTACAATTTCTTTAATTCTCTTCCTCCCAAATCATAACAAGGTATTACATTTATGCTAGGTTATACAATGTAAGACTTTGTTATGATTTGGAAGACGAAGAATGATAAGAAATTGTAAAAACAGTTAATACTTTCACAAATTTAAAAGCTCGAGATGCAAATCATTTTAGTTTTAAGATTTTATATCATATCTATTACTTAATGGTAGATTCACTTAAAAAATCACATATATAAACTAGTCAATCATGTGGATCCATATTACATGTTCATATATGTGATTCTTCAAAGTACATCCACCATTATGTGATACGTCAAAAGCTTAATATCAAAATCATTTGCATTTTGAGCTTTTAAACCTGCCAAAGTATGAACTATTTCAACAATTTCTTTAATTCTCTTCCTCCCGAATCATAACAAGGTTTTACATTAATGTTAGGTTATACAATGTAAAACTTTGTTATGATTTAGAAGACGAAGAATGAGAAGAAATTGTAAAAGCAGTTCATACTTTCACAAATTTAAAAGCTCAAGATGCAAATCATTTTAGTTTTAAGCTTTCATATCCTATCTATTAATTAATAGTAGGTTCACTTGAAGAATCACATATATAAACTTGACAATCATGTGATTTCATATTAACAGTTCATATATGTCATTCTTCAAAGTACATCCACCATTATGTGATACGTCAAAAGCTTATTATCAAAATTATTTGCATTTAGAGCTTTTAAATCTGCCAAAATATGAACTCTTTCTATAATTTCTTTTATTCTCTTCCTCCCAAATCATAACAAGGTTTTACATTTATGTTAGGTTATACAATGTAAAACTTTGTTATGATTTGGATGACGAAGAATGAGAAGAAATTGTAAAAACAGTTCATACTTTCACAAATTTGAAAGCTCAAGATGCAAATCATTTTAGTTTTAAGCTTTCATATCCTATCTATTAATTAATTGTAGATTCACTTGAAGAATCACATATAAACTAGTCATTCATGTGATTCTATATTACCAGTTCATATATGTTATTCTTCAAAGTACATCCACCATTATGTGATACGTCAAAAGCTTAATATCAAAATTATTTGCATTTTGAGCTTTTAAACCTGCCAAAGTATGAACTATTTCTTCAATTTTTTTAATTCTCTTCCTCCCGATTCATAACAAGGTTTTACATTTATAGTAGGGTTATACAATGTAAAACTTTGTTATGATTTGGAAGACGAAGAATAAGAATAAATCGTAAAAACAGTTCATACTTTCATAAATTTAAAAGCTGAAGATGAAAATCATTTTAGTTTTAAGCTTTCATATCCTATCTATTATTTAAAGGTAGATTCAATCACATATATAAACGTGTCAACCATGTGATCCCATATCAATCATTCACTAAAAATATTAGCTAAATTATCCTTCAAAGGATCTTTTATCCTTAAAGAATTATAACCAAGATATTTATTAAGTAATAAGTATTTGCTTTCGATACCTATCAATAACTCTCTTTTATGGAAGATGTGATAGTAGTAACAACACTTCCTCATTTTCAATGGTGTATTGACTAGAATAATCCCATAAATGAAAACATTTATGTACATTTATGTACATTCATTTGAATCCAAACTATCATATTATTTAGGAAATCTAACAAATTTTTTAAGTTCGTTAAAACATGAGGTTGTTAACTAAACTATATATAGTGTATCAAGTTCGTGTGACTACACAAATAATTGTGTATCTAGATATTAGTAGAAATGTAGAATAAGATAAATCAAATTAACTCAATCTTTTTACACTACTCCCTAACTCTTTGACCTCTTTGTGAGTGGTTTGGTGACTGCCTAGGGCATGGGGGCTTGGGAACCATTTTTGTAGATGTGACGAATGTAAACCTTGTTATCATTTGACATATATCTTATCATCATATCTCTACGTTAGGACAACATCAACCAAAACTAGATGAATCTTGTAACACCAAATTTAGCTTGGTTAAGATACCTAATTTTAAATTTAAATGTTTTCGAATATAACTTTTAAAAATATATCAAGATTTTAATATTATATTTTTTTATTTTGAAAATATCATATACATATTATGTAATCTTTCATTTTACTTTTATCTTTAATATTTTAATATTATATAAATATTGGGGTATCTTAATGTTTGGATTGATACCCAGAAGCTGCAAATGTAGATCAATATATTCAAAAGTTAGATCTGGATCCAGATACTCAAAAACTCTCGAAGATCCTTATTCATTCCACCTGTAGTGGTTGGAGAGGTAACGAAAAAGGTCAAATCAAAACATTTAGTGAAGATTGTTTTATTAGGTCTTAAAATTTTTACTAGGATAAAAGAAAAATACCTCGCTGTCTGGAGTATATTCACAAGATAATCATCTTGATGAGATCTCTCTTGGAAAAAAAATTGGTGACTCCAGTTTACCAAATCCATGTAAATCATCCTGCCATCATTCAGTTTGATTTGGAATCATCAAGTTCATTTGTACTACCAAATACGATCTAGAAAATCATATAAAAATCAATTTTACGAGTCTAATCTTGCCTATTCACATTCAAATACACTTGATCTCATGGCTAGGCTGAATGTGAATTAAACTTGATAAAAAATAGGGAACCCTAAAAAATACCTCCTCATAATATCTGATGTTGTATTCACAAAATGATAATTCAAATGATAACTTGATGTGAACTGTAACGCCCGTGAACCAAAACGCCGCGTTTTGGTCATGGGTGTCGACCGACACCCCTTATTCTGGTTCGACCAGATCGATTTAATTATCGATTTGAACCGGTTTGGTTTAGGAAAACCATTGGACCGAGGTATTTAAGTTATTTGTCGACTAGAAAGGGTTTTGGGGAGTTTATTTGTCTGCCGCTTTGTGGTTTTGAGAGAAAAGGGAGAAAATAGAGTTCTTGAGATTTTTGGTGGGATTAGTGAGATTTCTTGTCTGTTCTTGAGAGATTTGGAGTTATGAAGGATCTAGAAGCTTGCTAGGAGGAGTAGATTCGTTGCTCTTGGTCTGAATCTTCCTGCAAATAGGTGAGTGCATGACCATGGCTAATCTAAGCCCTTGATTTCCTTGTTCTTGCTTGTTTGTTGTTGTTTTGTGTGTTTTCTTGCTGGGAATTGGATTATACAGGTTCCTAATGGTGTTTCTGGCATGGGTTTTGAGTATTGGATGGTTTGGAGGAGATTGGGAAGCCAGATTCGACTCTCGGCTTCGTGCGGATCGCAGTTGCAGGTGGAGTGTCGATCATCACCAGCAAAAATGGGCATCGATCGACACTGTGGGGTAGTGTCGGTCGACACCAATGCCAGTGTTGGTCGACACTAGGCTGGTGTCGGTCGACACCTCCCTTCCAGTGTGACGATGTTCGTTTTCCTGGTTTGTGTGTTTTGTTTGTTGATTGTTTGGAACATTGGAGTCATTGTTGCTTGTGTGTATAGCCCAGTAGATGGGAGGATTGCCTCACTGAGTATTTATCAAATACTCATGCATCTCAATTTGTGTTTGTGGTGCAGGTAAAGGCAAAGTGTGATC
>NC_025702.1:11018195-11097308 GCF_000633955.1 Camelina sativa | reverse complement strand
CACCAGCAAAAATGGGCATCGATCGACACTGTGGGGTAGTGTCGGTCGACACCAATGCCAGTGTTGGTCGACACTAGGCTGGTGTCGGTCGACACCTCCCTTCCAGTGTGACGATGTTCGTTTTCCTGGTTTGTGTGTTTTGTTTGTTGATTGTTTGGAACATTGGAGTCATTGTTGCTTGTGTGTATAGCCCAGTAGATGGGAGGATTGCCTCACTGAGTATTTATCAAATACTCATGCATCTCAATTTGTGTTTGTGGTGCAGGTAAAGGCAAATTGTGATCGTGGAATCAAGGCAATGAAGAGGAAGATGTTCTAGGAACTCGATTGGATGTTGTCTGGCGTTGCTAGGTGGCTAGAGTCGGGTCTTTAGAACTTGCTAGGTTGCCGGTTCTTTGGTTTCCTGTTGTTTGACATTGAAATGGTTAGGATTGGATAGTGGTTATTCTATATTAGATTATTGTTGATTATTTAATTGGTATTGTTTTCCGCTGTTGTTTTGTGATTGTGGTTAGGTGGCTAGTAGGTATGGGACCACTAGTCATAGTTATTTATTATTATTATTATATTATTATTTATTAACAAAAAAAAAAAGGGTCAGGTCGTTTCAGTTTGGTATCAGAGCCCTTACGGTTCTAGGTTTGGGTTCACTAGGTTTCTGTTTTGTTGTCTTGGATTGCATGTCTTGATTGATTATGTGAGTTAGTCAATTGTGTGTGGCATGGAGTCCTAGAACATCTTCTTCGAGCCTACATTGTGATTCCACAGTGAGTTTTTTTTGTGTGTTCTGTTTATTGTGTGCTTAGCCTTCTGCTCATGGTAGGGCAGATGGTTAGAGAAGATGTTGTTGCTGGTCATGGTCGTGGACGCGGACGTGTTCGTGGTAGGGGCAGAGTCCCAGTGGTTTATGAGACTACGGACCAGAGTGTGACAGCAGAGGGTGTCGGCAAGTCGCAGGGTGTCCAGGGGGATTCCGTGAGTGTGGCCGGAGGGGGCAGTGTTGATGCTCCAGTAGCCGGTGATGTTTGGGCCCCAGGTGCGGGTGTCCGAGTGGGTGGAGTCCCGGGTGTCGACCTTGCAGGTTTGCTGGCACAGTTGTTGGAGCGGTTGCCACCTGTGGCACCGGCTCAGGCTCAGGTAGTGCCACCAGTGGTGGCGGATGAGCGGCAACCAGTGGCTGCAGATGTGGGGGTCCATTCTTGTTATATCAACATGCTGACAGAGATGGGCCGTATTGGTACCGAGAGGTTTTCGGGAGGTACAGATCCTACCATTGTGGATGCATGGAGGAGGAGTGTGGAATGTAACTTCCATACTCTAAGGTGTCCTGAGGGGTTCTAGGTGGACATTGGGGTCCACTATTTGACAGGTGATGCTCAGTTGTGGTGGAGTTCTGTGGCAGCCAGGAGAGTGCAGAGGGAGATGTCTTGGGCTGACTTCGTCTTGGAGCTCAACTGCAAGTATTTCCCTAAGGAGGCACTGGATAGGTTGGAGGTGCAGTTCCTTCAGCTAGATCAGGGGACTCGTTCAGTGCGGGAGCTTCACTTGGAGCTCAGTCGACTTCTGAGGTATGGGGGTCAGGATATGGAGTCTGAGGAGGCTTAGATCAGGAGGTTCTTGAGGGACCTACGTGATGACTTGAGGGTTCACTGTAGGGGGCGGAGTTATGCTTCGCGTGTAGAGCTGGTTAAGACTGCAGCAGGGATTGAGGAGGATATCCGGGCACAGTCAGTGGCGGCTAGCCCAGCAGTCCAGCCTAGTAGGGCTCAGCATCAGGGAGGTTCTAGCAAGGGCGGTAAGCCTGCGCAGGAAACCAAGAGGAGGTGGGAGGCTAGGCAGACGTTGAGTGGTGCGAGTTACTTCAGGTGTGGGAGCAAGGATCACAAGATTGCTAGCTGTCCCAAGAGGAGTGCCCCGTCGACAGCAGATCTTGTGTGCTACTATTGCCGGGAGCCAAGGCACATCAAGCCCTATTGTCCTAAGATGCAGCCGGTAGCAGTGGCGGCGTTGCAGCAGGTGCAGCCGGGAGGGCAGCAGGTGGAACGGATTGAGCAGGCGCCACGGGTGTACACGACTGTAGAGACTGGTGGGACCAATGCGGGGGCAATCACAGGTATAATCTCTGATACTTTGTCTTTGTGAATTCTTAGTAAGTTCAGATTTTATGTTGTCCTGTGATAAAGTATTAGGTTCTCAACAAATGAGGTTTGTGTAGGGACCTTGTTGGTGGGCGGATTTAAGTCCCACGTTATGTTTGATTTTGGAGCTACTCATAGCTTCATTACCCCAGAGTGTGCAAAGAGTGCGGGTATCGTGGGAGATCCCGGAGAGCGTACAGGAGTTGTCAGAGTTGCTGGGGGCAAGTTTCTGAGGGTCATTGGTAGAGCGAGGGGTATCGATATTCAGATCGCGGGAGAGTCTCGGCCTGCGGATTAGCTTATCAGCCCAGTGGAGCTGTATGACGTTATCTTGGGGATGGACTGGTTGCATCGGCATATGGTTCATCTGGATTGTCATCGGGATAGAGTGGAGTTTGAGCGTTCAGAAGGGAAGTTGGTTTGTCATGGGATTAGACCGACTTTGGGGAGTCTCGTGATCTCGGCCATTCAGGCTGGGAAGATGATCGAGAAGGGCCGTGAGGCTTATCTGGTTACTATATCTATGTTACAGTCAGTGGGGAAGTCTACGGTTAGCGGTATTCAGGTTGTAGAGGAGTTTGAGGACGTGTTCCAGTCATTGCAGGGATTAACACCTTCTCGGTCTGATCCTTTTACGATTGAACTGGAACCATGGACGATACCGTTATCCAAGGCTCCTTACAGGATGGCTCCAGTAGAGATGGTAGAGCTGAAGAAGCAGCTAGAATATTTGCTGCGTAAGGGATTCATCCGTCCTAGTGTATCACCGTGGGGAGCGCCGGTGTTATTCGTTAAGAAGAAGGATGGGAGTTTCCGCTTGTGCATTGATTACAGAGGTCTCAACCGGGTCACTGTGAAGAACAAGTACCCTCTTCCGAGGATCGATGAGTTGTTGGATCAGTTGAGAGGTGCTACTTGGTTCTCCAAGATAGATCTGGTGTCGGGTTATCATCAGAGCCTGATAGATGAGGCAGATGTGAGGTAGACTGTTTCAGGACGAGGTATGGGCATTATGAGTTTGTAGTGATGCCGTTTGGTTTGACTAACGCACCAGCTGCGTTTATGAGATTGATGAACAGCGTGTTTCAGGAGTTTCTGGACGTGTCTGTCATCATTTTCATCGACGACATCCTCGTTTACTCTAAGAGTCATGAAGAGCATGCAGTGCATTTGAGAGTAGTTCTGGAGAAGCTGCGGGAGCAGAAGTTGTTTGCTAAGTTGAGCAAGTGTAGTTTCTGGCAGCGTGAGATGGGTTTTATGGGTCACATTGTGTCTGCAGATGGAGTTTCTGTAGATCCGGAGAAGATTCAGGCTATCAGGGATTGGCCTAGAACGCAGAATGCCACGGAGATCAGGAGTTTTCTCGGGTTGGCAGGGTATTACAGGAGATTTGTGCAGGGGTTTGCGAGCAGAGCACGTCCTATGACTAAGTTGACGGAGAAGGATGTTCCTTTTGTCTGGTCACAGGAGTGTCAGGAGGGCTTTGCAAGCCTGAAAGAGATGTTGACTACTGCTCCGGTGTTGGCTTTGCCTGAGGAGGGAGAATCCTATGTGGTTTACACAGATGCATCCAGAGTTGGTTTGGGATGTGTGTTGATGCAGCATGGGAAGGTGATTACCTATGCTTCGTGGCGGTTGTGGAAGCATGAGGACAACTATCCTACTCATGATTTAGAGATGGGTGTTGTAGTCTTTGTCCTGAAGATTTGGAGATCTTATCTTTATGGTGCAAAGGTACAGGCGTTTACAAATCATAAGAGCCTAAAGTATATATTCACTCAGCCCGAGCTAAACTTGAGGCAGAGGCGGTGGATGGAGCTGGTGGCGGATTATGATCTTGAGATAGCCTATCATCCCGGTAAGGCTAACTTGGTTGTAGATGATTTGAGTCGGAAGTGGGCGACTTCGGCTCAGGAGCAGGATATGGAGTCTCTGGTAGGAGAGATCAGTGCATTGAGTTTGTGTGCGGTTTCTCAGGAGCCATTGGGTTCGGTTGCAGCTAATAGAGCAGATTTGTTGAGCAGAGTGCGGTTGGCTCATGAGTCGGATTTGGGGCTGGTTAATGCCTCAAAGGATGTTGACTCAGAGTATCAGGTTTCGACTAATGGTACTATTCTGGTGCATGGGCGGATCTGNGGTAGAGTTTGCTTATAAAAACAGTTACGAGACGAGTATTGGCATGGCACCTTATGAGGCTTTGTATAAGAGGCCGTGTTGTACACCGTTATGCTGGACTCAAGTGGGGGAGAGGAGCATGTACGGCGCAGATTTTGTTCAGGAGACCTAGGAGAAGATTCAGGTTCTCAAGCTGAACATGAAGGAAGCTCAGGAACGGCAGAGGAATTATGCCGATAGGAGGAGGAGAGATCTTGAGTTTCAGGTTGGAGATAGAGTGTACCTCAAGATGGCCATGTTGCGGGGTCCGAACAGGTCATTGACTGAGACTAAGTTGAGTCTGAGGTATATGGGTCCGTTCAGAGTGATTGAGCGAGTTGGACCAGTGGCATATAGGCTGGAGTTAACTGAGGTTATGCGTGCATTCCATAAGGTTTTCCATGTGTCTATGTTGCGGAAGTGTCTCCATGAGTATGACCAGTTGTTGGCTAAGATCTCTGAGGATCTTCAGCCCAAATGACTTTGGAGGCGAGACCAGTGAGGGTTCTCGAGAGGAGGATCAAAGAACTTCGGAAGAAAAAGATTCCTTTGATGAGAGTCCTTTGGGAATGTGATGGTGTTGAGGAGCAGACTTGAGAGTCTGAGGCGAGGATGAAGGCAAGGTTTAAGAAGTGGTATGAGAAGCAAACCACGACTTGAGCTTGCCTAGCCTGGTCCCATCTGTAGTCCGTGGCTGGAGCGGGAATGGAGTATTCCAGCCCATCTCTCTTGTTACTCTGTCGGTTGGGGTGGTTTGTTGTGCGATTCAGTAACAAGATGAGGTGGTGTTTGGGGTACAAAATTTCCGCAAGGCAGTGTTTAGAAGGAAGTTTCCTAAATTAGAAGTTTCTATAAGTGGAAAGTTTCCAAAAGTGGTAAGTGCTAAAAATGGAAAGTTTTATGTGAGTTAGAATTTTTCCATTTTTGGTGGCGGAGAGCCTGGGGGAGGGCTTGTGTGGCCTTTGTGGCGGGCTGTATAGCCATTGTGTGGTCTTTGTGGCGGGCTGTTTAGCCATTGTGTGGCCTTCGTGGCGGGCTGTTTAGCCATTGTGCGGCCTTCGTGGCGTGCTGTTTAGCCATTGTGTGGCCTTCGTGGTGGGCTGTTTAACCATTGTGTGGCCTTCGTGGCGGGCTGTTTAGCCAGAGTGCCTGTTGAGGCGGTCCTTCGGGACTTATGGTCTTCGTGACGGTCCTTCGGGACAAGTGGCCTTGGTGGCGGTCCTGTTGAGGACATTTGTTTGGCCTTTGTGGCGGTCCTGTTTAGGACATTTGTTTGGCCTTGGTGGTGTTCCTGTTTAGGACATTTGTTTGGCCTTTGTGGCGGTCCTGTTTAGGACATTTGTTTGGCCTTTGTGGTGGTCCTGTTTAGGAGATTTGTTTGGCCTTCGTGGCGGCCCGTGGGGCAGTGGGATGATCCTTATGTGGTCCTGGGGTATTCCAGTGAGGGGATATGTGGTTGGTACGACATTGTGTTGTCTTACGCGAGCCACGGGAAGGAAACCTGGTTAGGGATAGGACTCACACGTGTTCAGAATTGTTTGCTCCCGACTCTAGGAGGACTTTGGTTCTCCTAGTACCGCCATATTCTAGGACTTTGTGGCTTGGGAGTGTGGTTGGTATATCGACTTCAGATGATGATCCGAAGGCGCGCTGTAAGGTGACGACCCTAGAGACGAATATTGGATTTCTCCTTATACATTGTGGCATGCGGGTTTAGGCCCGATGAGGAGCCAACATTATGGCATGCAGACTTAGCTCTGATGAAGAGCCAATAAAAACTCAAGGTTTAGGCCTGTGAGTAAAGGAAATTCCAAAAGTCGAGAGCAAATAACGCTTGGAGCGTGAATCTATCACCTAGAGGTGACCTTTCGTATATCGGTCGGAGGAGTGCGGGCCGTGGAGTCGGTAGCACATGAGTACTTGGCTGAGTGTTGTTCGAGATTCGAGGACGAATCTATTTTGGTGGGGGAGAATGGTAACGCCCGCGAACCAAAACGCCGCGTTTTGGGGGTGGGTGTCGATCGATACTCAAGGGGTGTCGGTCGACACCACTTATTCTGGTTCGACCAGATCGATTTAATTATCGATTTGAACCGGTTTGGTTTAGGAAAACCATTGGACCGAGGTATTTAAGTTATTTGTCGACCAGAAAGGGTTTTGGGGAGTTTATTTGTCTGCCGCTTTGTGGTTTTGAGAGAAAAGGGAGAAAAGAGAGTTCTTGAGATTTTTGGTGGGATTAGTGAGATTTCTTGTATGTTCTTGAGATATTTGGAGTTCGGAAGGCTCTAGAAGCTTCCTAGGAGGGGTGGATTCGTTGCTCTTGGTGTGAATCTTCCTGCAAAGAGGTTAGTGCATGACCATGGCTAATCTAAGCCCTTGATTTCCTTGTTCTTGCTTGTTTGTTGTTGTTTTGTGTGTTTTCTTGCCGGGGATTGGATTATACAGGTTCCTAATGGTGTTTCCGGCATGGGTTTTGAGTATTGGATGGTTCAGAGGAGATTGGGAAGCCAGATTCGACTCTCGGCTTCGTGCGGATCGCAGTGGTGTCGGTCGACACCAGCAAAAATGGGCATCGATCGACACTGTGGGGTAGTGTCGGTCGACACTAGGCTGGTGTCGGTCGACACCTCCCTTCCAATGTGACGATGTTCGTTTTCCGGGTTTGTGTGTTTTTTTTGTTGATTGTTTGGAACATTGGAGTCATTGTTGCTTGTGTGTATAGCCCAGTAGATGGAAGGATTGCCTCACTGAGTATTTATCAAATACTCATGCATCTCAATTTGTGTTTGTGGTGCAGGTAAAGGGAAAGTGTGATCGTGGAATCAAGGCAATAAAGAGGAAGATCTTCTAGCGACTCGATTGGATGTTGTCTGGCGTTGCTAGGTTGCTAGAGTCGGGTCTTTAGAACTTGCTAGGTTGCCGGTTCCTTGGTTTCCTGTTGTTTGTCATTGAAATGGTTAGGATTGGATAGTGGTTATTCTATATTGGATTATTATTGGTTATTTAATTGGTATTGTTTTCCGCTGTTGTTTTGTGATTGTGGTTAGGTGGCTAGTGGGTATGGGACCACTAGTCANGGTAACGCCCGCGAACCAAAACGCCGCGTTTTGGGGGTGGGTGTCGATCGATACTCAAGGGGTGTCGGTCGACACCACTTATTCTGGTTCGACCAGATCGATTTAATTATCGATTTGAACCGGTTTGGTTTAGGAAAACCATTGGACCGAGGTATTTAAGTTATTTGTCGACCAGAAAGGGTTTTGGGGAGTTTATTTGTCTGCCGCTTTGTGGTTTTGAGAGAAAAGGGAGAAAAGAGAGTTCTTGAGATTTTTGGTGGGATTAGTGAGATTTCTTGTATGTTCTTGAGATATTTGGAGTTCGGAAGGCTCTAGAAGCTTCCTAGGAGGGGTGGATTCGTTGCTCTTGGTGTGAATCTTCCTGCAAAGAGGTTAGTGCATGACCATGGCTAATCTAAGCCCTTGATTTCCTTGTTCTTGCTTGTTTGTTGTTGTTTTGTGTGTTTTCTTGCCGGGGATTGGATTATACAGGTTCCTAATGGTGTTTCCGGCATGGGTTTTGAGTATTGGATGGTTCAGAGGAGATTGGGAAGCCAGATTCGACTCTCGGCTTCGTGCGGATCGCAGTGGTGTCGGTCGACACCAGCAAAAATGGGCATCGATCGACACTGTGGGGTAGTGTCGGTCGACACTAGGCTGGTGTCGGTCGACACCTCCCTTCCAATGTGACGATGTTCGTTTTCCGGGTTTGTGTGTTTTTTTTGTTGATTGTTTGGAACATTGGAGTCATTGTTGCTTGTGTGTATAGCCCAGTAGATGGAAGGATTGCCTCACTGAGTATTTATCAAATACTTATGCATCTCAATTTGTGTTTGTGGTGCAGGTAAAGGGAAAGTGTGATCGTGGAATCAAGGCAATAAAGAGGAAGATCTTCTAGCGACTCGATTGGATGTTGTCTGGCGTTGCTAGGTTGCTAGAGTCGGGTCTTTAGAACTTGCTAGGTTGCCGGTTCCTTGGTTTCCTGTTGTTTGTCATTGAAATGGTTAGGATTGGATAGTGGTTATTCTATATTGGATTATTATTGGTTATTTAATTGGTATTGTTTTCCGCTGTTGTTTTGTGATTGTGGTTAGGTGGCTAGTGGGTATGGGACCACTAGTCATAGTTATTTATTATTATTATTTGTAACGTCCGCGAACCAAAACTCTGCGTTTTGGGGGTGGGTGTCGATCGACACCCATGTTGGTGTCGGTCGACACCACTTATTTCTGATTCGACCAGATTGTTTTAATTATTTATTTGGACCGGTTTGGTTTAAGGAAACCTTTGGACCAATGTTTAAAAAGGAGAAAACGACCTAGGGTCGTGTTTTTGTTGTCTCACGCAGCTTTGAGAAAAAAGAAAAGAGAGAAAACTGTTCTTGAGGTTCTAGAGGGAGATTGTGAGATTTAAAAGGCTTTGTGGGTGAGATCTTGCTGTGGAGTGAGGATTCAAGGCTAGGAATGTGTGGGAAGCTTGCTGAGAGTGTGGATTTGTTCATTGTTGGTCAGAAACTTCCTGCAAAGAGGTGAGTGCATGACCATGGTTAATCTAAGCCTTTGATTTCCTTGTTCTTGTTTGTTTGTTGTTGTTTTGTGTGTTTTCTTGCTGGGGGTTGGATTATACAGGTTCCTAATGATGTTTCTGGCATGGGTTTTGAGTATTGGATGATTTGGAGGAGATTGGGAAGCGAGATTCGACTCTCGGCTTCGTGCGGATCACAATTGCAGGTGGGTGTCGATCAACACCACTTGGTGTCGGTCGACACCAGCAAGATTGGGCATCGATCGACATTGTGGGGTAGGGTCGGTCGACACCAATGCCAGTGTCGGTCGACACCTCCCTTCCAGCGAGACGTGTTCGTTTTCCTGGTTTGTATGTTTTGTTTGTTGTTTGTTTGGAACATTGGAATCACTGTTGCTTGTGTATATAGCCCAGTAGATGGGAGGATTGCCTCACTGAGTGTTTATCAAATACTCATGCATCTCAATTTGTGTTTGTGGTGTAGGTAAAAGCAAAGTGTGATCGTGGAATCAAGGCAATGAAGAGGAGGATGTTCTAGGGACTCGATTGGTTGTTGTCTGACATTGTTATGTTGCTAGAGTTGAGTTTTTAGAACTTGCTAGGTTGTCGGTTTCTTGTTCCTTGTTGTTTGACATTGGAATGGTTATGTCTGGATATTGGTTATTCATTAATATTGAATATTTATTGGATATTGGTTTTTGTTATTCCGCTATTGGTTGTGATTGTGGTTAGGTGGCTAGTGGATATGGGACCACTAGTTGTAGTTTATTATTATTTATTATTTATTAAAAAAACGGATCAGATCGTTTCATTATTATATTATTATTATCAATAAAAAAAAAAAATAATAAATAAAAAAAATAAATAAACGGGTCAGGTCGTTTCATGAACTCTCTTGGTCTAGAAAATCGTTGATTCCAATTTACCATATACATGTGTATGTTCCTACCATCATTCAGTTTGATTCTCTGTCATCAAATTCATTTATACTATCTTTAAACCATATAAAAGCTAAAAAAACATATAAACATTGATTTTACGAGTTCAATCTCACCTGATCTCACAGCAAGATTGGATGTGAAACATGATACATACGCTATGTCTCTTCCTTGATCAGATATCTCATTACTTACTTTTCCCTCCTTCTCTGCCTCTATGTCTATATATCTCCCCCTCCTATCTCCCCCCCCCCCCCCCCNTATCTCTCCCTCTCCCTCTTATGATTGAGAATGATCTTCTAAACAAAATGAAATAATATATATCTTATCTTTCTTTAGCCGATATTTTGCCATTAGTCGTCTTGTAATTGGATTTCATTTTCATATCTTATCATGATTGTTATCTTATTTGAGCAGTTTCTCCTTAATTGCTAAGATTCTTTTTAATGTGGTTTTTCTTTTCTCTGCATTCCTTTTTCACTTGGTTAATACTATTTTCTCGACTCCTACTATACACCGTTTTTATTATTTTGGTTTAGCCCAAGCAAATATGAAGTTTAGCCCAACATCATGATCCACTTGACTATCATATCTACCTAACTTAACCATCAAAGCCCAATTTAAATTTCTCTTTTTCTTTATTTGATCATATATAGTTTGGTCTAAAACTTACCTTATGAACACTTTTTCATCCTTAGATCCAAGCTAAAATGTTACAAATTAGTTCATGTGAATGTTCTTCGGACCGTCCAGGATCGAAGTGATTTGTCATCTTGCAAATGAAGCCCAACATCATGATCCACTTGACTATCATATCTCCCTAACTTAACCATCAAAGCCCAATTTATATTTCTCTTTTTCTTTATTTGATCATATATAGTTTGGTCTAAAAACTTACTTTATGAACACTTTTTCATTCCTAGATCCAAGCTGAGATGTTACAAATTAGTTCATGTGAATGTTCTTTGGAACGTCTAGGATGGAATTGATTTGTCATCTTGCAAATGAACCCCAACATCATGATTCACTTGACTATCATATCTCCCAAACTTAACCATCAAAGCCCAATTTAATTTTTTCTTTTCTTTATTTGATCATATATAGCTTGGTCAAACTTACCTTATGAACACTTTCTCATCCTTAGGTCCAAGCTGAGATGTTACAAATTAGTTCATGTAAAGGTTCTTCTCACCCTCTCGGATGTAATTGATTTGCCATCTTGCAAATGAAAAGTACTTTATTGTTCCTTGGCTTTGCACTTTTTTGCTAGCTCACTCGCCTTCATAAACAAATTTGATCATGCATGGGAATTCAGATATATTAGATTTTAACCCAAATTACACCGCATGACGAATTTTTGTAATTAAAATGTAAATTTTAAGTTATGTGTATATGTTATTATTTGTTTTATTTAGTTTTTAAAATTATTTAATTTTAATTTGATTGTTAATTATAGGATTTAACCCGCAAAATAACGCATGGGAATTTGTCTTTTTACATAATAAGCTGATTTAATAAAACAGAGAATATTATGGTTTCTGTTAAAGATGAAATCGGTTAATAAATATCAATTTATAATATTTGAAAAACTGACGAAATATATTAGTTTAGTTTCTATTTTTGAAATAGAAAATATTCAAATCTTTTTGTTAAAAAATAAAAGAAAATAGAAATTGATTCTAGAGATATTGTAGGAGTATTTAGTGACTGAAAGTTTAGTTATTTTTTTTTCACTTAAACAAATAATTCTTTAAATTAAAAAGAAAACATAAATTAATTTGTACATATATTTTAGGAATATTTTAGTTTTTTTTTTTGGTGAGAAAAGGGAGGCTAACCTCCCTCAATTTATTAAAAAAAGAAAAATAAAAATACAATCGGAGTTAGAAATATACTCTAACAAAAGAATTAACACAATCTGAAACAGACTAACAAAAGAAAATCCAGCGGTAATAAGAATGCATAGTTCGCCATTCCATCAGTAAGACGATTAGCTTCCATATACATATGTGAAATACAAACTATCCAGTCCCTTGCAATAAAGTCATGGCACAATCATACCAAGAAATACAGCGGATGAGCATCACTAACCCCAAGTTCCCATACAACCACTCAAGTAGGGACTTAGCAAAGAAATCTCTTCTTGTCCTAGGCAGGATTATCCGACGCCAAACCCTTGCCATTGCAGGGAAATCCCGCAAAATATGGAGAAGAGTCTCCTCCCCACCTTTACAGACCTGACAGATACTAGAATCATATAAATGACGCCTTTTTTCTTTCGTATTTTTCATAAGCACCTGATGCATTCCCAACCATAGGAAGAGATGAACTAGCTCTCGAACAATCGCATGACACGCTCTCAAGAATAACTTACTAACATCCTGGCATGGGGCACTATCCCGAGTAAGCAAAGAGTAAGCCAATGTCACCGAGAACTTCCCATCATGTGTTTCTCCCCATGAAAATCTGTCTATAACTCCAATAACTCTGATTTGCACAACAGAAGATTCCTCAAACAAAATTAAATCATCAGCAAAGCATATATGGGATAGTTTCGGACCACCACGAGAGAGAGTTATTGGCTTCCACTCCCCTTCAGTAATCAACACCTCTATAAGATGACACAATCGCTCAAGACATAGAACATATATGTACAGAAATAGAGGGTCGCCTTGGCGGGGACCTTTCAATAGTTGAAAGGCTTCTGTCTTCTCTCCGTTCCACAGGAGATTCATGGAGGGGCCAGTAACACACGCCATGATCCAAGCCACCCATTTATCTGGAAATCTTGTGGCTCGAAGCGTATCCTCTAGAAATATTTTAGTTATTGTTCTTTTTCTAAAATTTTAAAGATTAACGTTGTAATCCTTTAACCTATAAAACACAAGATACATGTTCAATCAAATTAAGCCCAAATAGATTTTTTCTTTTATGTTTTTTAAAAAAAGTAAAAAAACAAAAGCCATTAATGAAAAATCAAAACACGATCGTCATGGGTGAGTTCTATTTTTATTTTTATTATTATTTTTTATTTATGAGAAAACTAAAATCAATTGTGTTACCCATGTATCCATTAAAAGGTCATAAACAAAAAAAAAATCTTCTGTCCTTTTCAGATGTTAACAAATACAAGTAATGCAATATGTGGTCATTTAACTCTTTTTAAAAATAAAAAATATATGTCATCATTTATTTTTATAATTTTTTGCGTGTTTGATGATATTATATTTTATATATGATATTAATACATTTTATAAATTTAATTCTTTTATTTTACCAGTTATATTGTGACATGTTCACAGGTGTGACTCAATGTATACAAAATATACTTTGGCCTATGGCATCAAATTGTTTAGAAACAATTAAAGAGGCATATTTCTACAAAATACTTGTAATTAAGCAGGCTCAATTGGCTAGATCACTCATGTTCTTAGTAGCAATAAGAATAAAAAGAACTAAAATATAAAAATGTTAAAGGAACAAGGAACCAAACAGAACAAAGTCTTATAAAATTAAGTTAAAGCATTCTTTACTCTATTTAATATCTAACACAGAGAACCCGAGTTTGTTCCAACCACTTCTCTCCCTAGCACAACTCTCGATATTCTTTTTTCTGGCGGCATCGATTCTGATCGGCGTTGGGAAGCTGTTTCTTTATCCTCGTCTTCTTCTCTCCTTCCTAGGTTTAAGTTCTGTTTGTTTCGATGGTGAACGTATCAGAAGTTTATCGAGAGTTCACTCAATAAATTCAGCCATACTTAAGCTTCACCCCTCCCCCTCCCTCTGTCTCTTCCGGTGCTTTCTCTTAGTGAGGTGATTCTCACGAGTCTCCAGCCCCTCAACGCCAAATCTGAGACCTCACACCGCCTCTATAACCTTGTTCATCATCTTTTTCACCTTCCCTCAAAGTAAATCTTTTCATATCTCCGTTTTTCGGATCCAGATCCCCTCACCAAGCGATTTGCTTGACTACAGTTGGACTAGTGCTCTGTGTTGACGCTGGAATTGTGTAAAATATTTGACAAGGTCTCGGGACCTAATCTCTCTTCTTCATAGATCTTGGTTTGTTCCAAATCTTCTCTCACTTTACCGTATCATATCATTGTGTCGATTCATGGAATTAATTGTCCAAAAAACTGAAATTTAGATATAATTAATCATTGATGCTCTGTTATTGTTCTTTTATTTGTTTTTTATCCACCGTTTTTAAATTTTCTACAAATGGATACTTTTTAACGATTTTTAGATAGTATATAAAATTATAAATCCAATTTTATTTTCCAAACCCATTAGAAATAATTTTAGCTTTTTCAAATAAAAAAAGGCTAAGTCTGTAATAATTTCCAGTGATCACTCTAGGAGTCTATTTTTCCTTTTATAAGAAACTACGATAACGCACAGGAAAGTGAAAACTTGAAATAATTAACATTGTTAATTTCACATTTCAAGTAATTTTTTTTTGGTAATTTTTTAATTGTTTAATAGAAAAGTCATAAATAATGAATAAGATGAATTAACCAAATTAGTTAAATAAAATATTTGTTATATATATAAATGAAAAATCGATTCATTGACAATAAGAGAATAATGTTAAAGATATATAAAGGGAAAATCACATTTTAAACCTTCAAAGTGTCATTAGGTAGCACTTTAAACCTCGAGAGAATTTTATTAACACTATAAACCTTGAAAATTATTTTGCTAACACTTTGAACCTTTAAAATGATTCTACTAACACTTTAAACCTTAAAACTAACTTTCATTTTCGTACCGCCATAAAAAATAATGGAATAATAATATCCGTCAATGTGAAATAATTTAACTATGTTGGCTTAATTTAAATTTTAATTAATTTTATTTTTTATAAATAAATGAAAAGATAAAAAAATAGATTAGTGTTCATCTTCATTGTAGACAAAAAATTTACGATGTTATTCTTCACATTACTAATCCTTTTAATAAATACATCGTCTTCAATTTTACATTTGTCAAATGTTTTAACCTTACCTATGATTCTTCCTTTTTTTTGCTTTGATGTATTTATTTTTTTTTATCAATCTTCATAAATAATTAAATTAAATTAAATAAATAAATAAGTATTTAAATCGAACCAACATAGTTTAACTATTTCACGTTGACGGATATTACTGTTCCATCATTTTTCGTGGCGGTACAAACAGGAAATTTAGTTTTAAAGTTTAAAGTGTTAGTGAAATCATTTTAAAGGTTTATAGTGTTACTCAGTGACACTTTGAAGGTTTAAAATGCTACTCAGTGACACTTTGAAGGTTTAATATGTAATTTTCCCGATATATAAATCTAGGTTTACCGAATCATACTCAGATAATCAATTTTGAAAGATATTCACATAGAATAAAATTTAAATCATTATTCTATCGAAATTTATAAAAAATAATAAGAGAATCAGGGAAAAATAGCTCATAGCTGCAACTGCAACCAACCAAATTGACTAAAAAGATAAATATATGAAAAATTAGAAATCACAATTAATTACCTAAATTAATAGTTGAAAGAGATGATCAATACAGTTAGATATAAAACGACACCAAACAAAAGTTAGATGAATGAATCAATAAATAAAACAATCCAATTTTTTTAACAAAGATGAGTGAATTAATGTTGATTAATATATTGAAAGAAAATAAAACTCAGAAATTTCAAATTTGGAGATATTAAACAATAGCAAATAACAAAAACACTTTTCAAGGTCCATAATATATATATATATATATATAAACAAAGAGGTGTGAAACAAAAATGTGCGAAAACTAACAAATGTGAACATTGAAAGCTGGGAGTACGACGAAGAAACATAATTGTTGGATCAAAATATTGCAACTTTTAAGATCATTAAAAATCAGTTAGATGAGATAATAAAAATAATCTCATCACTTATATTTAAATTGACCCCTAAAAGTGAGTTTGCTATAATATATAAACATATAAATCTATGATTTTATTTATTAACTTGTAAGTATAAAAAATACTCAGAAAACAATAAATTCGAAACTTGTTTTTGTATTCCATAAAAGTATATATATAATAAACAAAGAGGTGTATAATATAAAGGCGTAAATGTAGAAGGGTAAAAAAAAATATGAAAAACTAATAGGTGCTATTTTTGAAGATGGGGGTACGACGAAAAGATGCAAAAATATGAAAATAAAGACGTGTGAAACAAAAAGGTGTGAAACAAAAAAAATGCAAAAACTAACAAGTACAAACATTGAAATCAATGGGTACGACGAAGAAATACAATTGCTGGATCAAAACACTGCAGCTTTATATAAACAAAGAGGTGTAAAACAAAAATGTGTGAAAACTAATGGGTGCCTACATGGAAAGTTGGGGGTGCGACACAGAAACACAATTGTTGGATCGAGTCTTTGAAACTTTTGAGATCATTAACAAAGGGTGAGATCATTAATAATACTTAAATAATAAAAACTCTTTTCAAAATTCATAAAAATCTGTATATATATAAAAACAAAAAGGTGTGAAAACAAAGAAGTGTGAAACAAAGGTGTGAAACAAAAAAGTGTGAAAACTAACAAGTGCAATCATTGAAAGCTAGTGGTACGACGAAGAAACACAATTGTTGGATCAAAACATTGCAACTTTATATAAACAAAGAGGTATAAAACAAAAGGGTGTGAAAACTAACGATTACCAACATAGAAAGCTGGAGGTGCAACGAAGAAATACAATTGTTGGACCGAAACTTTGAAACTTTAAGATCATTAACAAAGGGTGAGATGATTAATCATACTCAAAGAACAAAAACGCTTTTCAAAGTCCATAAATATCTGCATATATAAAAAAAACAAAGAGTGTAAAAACAAAGAGGTGTGAAACAAAAAAGTACGAAAACTAACAAGTGCAACCATTGAAAGCTAGGGGTACAACGAAGAAACACAATTGTTGGATCAAAACATTGCAACTTTATATAAACAAAGAGGTGTAAAACAAAAGGTGTGAAACTAACGGGTGCCAACATGGAAAGCTGGGGGTGCAACGAAGAAACACAATTTTTGGACCAAAACTTTGCAACTTTGAGATCATTAACAAAGGGTGAGATCATTAATAATACTCAAAGAATAAAAACTCTTTTTAAAATCCGTAAAAATCTGTATATATATAAAAACAAAGAGTGTGAAAACAAAGAGGTGTGAAACAAAAAGGTGTGAAAACTAACAAGTGCAACCATTGAAAGCTATGAATACGAATAAACACAATTGTTGGATCAAAATATTGCAACTTTATATAAATAAACAGGTGTAAAACAAAATGGTGTGAAAACTAACAGGTGCCAACATGGAAAGTTGGGGGTGCAACGAAGAAACACAATTGTTGGACCGAAATATTGCAACTTTTGAGATCATTAAAAAAGGGTTTAATAGGTGCGATTTTTAAAAGATGGGGTACGACGAATAAACACGACTATTGGAAAAAAAAACTTGCAACTATTAGGATCATCAATAATTTTAAACCGTTAGATGAGATAATAGAAACAATCTCATCCGTTAGATTAAAGTTGACTCCCAAAAGTGGGTTTGCTATTATATATAGACCGTTAGATGAGATAATAGAAACAATCTCATCCGTTAGATTAAAGTTGACCCCCAAAAATGGGTTTGCTATTATATATAGATTCAACTTAAAATGACAAAACACTTCCTATAATCCCACGATATCTCTACCACACAACTTCAAATATTTGGTAGTAAATTATTTATCTCAGTTAAAATTATGTATTTCATTTTTTAAAAATAAATTAATAATTATGCCAAATATTATACTAGTTCTGTTATTTCAGATTTCGGGTATTTAGTTTCTAAATTTAAGTAATTTTTGGCTATCTGAAAACCCTTTAACCCAGTGAAAACATATATAGAAAAAAAAAAGAGGAGAAAATTATTAGACACTGTTCATATTGGTTACTTTTTTCCTAAATCTATCCAAACCTACCCAAGTTAGCTGAAATACCCTATAATACTCTAACCAAAACTGACCTGAACCACATTTTCTGATATACATTAAGGTACCATTTTTGATCTCATATAATACTCAGATCCGAACTGATACCTAAAGTACAAGTTAAGGTCTAGATCTGATTGAGTGTTTCTCATAATATAAAACCTGTTTGGTTCTGCCGAGGCTTAATTCTTATCTCCACTTTGATGATGTAACCTGCTCTATTTTCTCTATATCTTGATGTTTCTATAAGTGTCTTATGAATCTTGAAGTTGTGGCTGTGAGGGTGGGAGCCAATTACCTCGACCTCGGTGTAAGTAGTGTTGGGCAAGACTGAAAACGGTATTTGCTTTGGCTGCACAAAGAGGAGATCAAGTTCTTCTTGGTTGATAAGTTTTTTATGAAGCTCAACAAATGACTTCCAATTTTCTCGCCATTAGTTGTGGTTGTATCCACTATGGTTTTGTAATCTCCACATAGACCATCAAAAGATGTCGTCAATCGTATCTTCATGATCAAGTGGCTTTCCAAGAAATACCAATTTGATGTCGTTATTGAGTTTTATAAAAATACTTATCAAATGTCTTTATTTCTTTTAGAAGATGTTTATTCAAAAACTACCAAAACAAAAAAGAGAAGAAATCAGCCCTTTTTGCGTAACAGGCTAGGCTTTTAATATGGAAATGAACCTGACTCGACTAATCAGTTTGACCTATGATAAAATCCCTATTTCTGACAGTCCACAACTCTCTCCTCACATTGACCATTGCTGAACTAAGAGTAACATACACAAAATACAAGAGGCTTATTACCTCTACCAAACTTGTCCTGGAACTTGATAGATAATCAGTAGTGCATCAATAGCTAACTAAAGGCCGCAGTGATATTGGTTCCAAACTTCCAAGGCCCCTGAATTTACAAACTCGGCACATATATTTATAGAATCACTCCACAATCCCATGATACCAATATTACCATCAAGAAAGTTCAACATACAAGACACAAGACTGTAACAATCTCAACGTCATCAGACCTTCTTCACAGGCTGGTTCTTTATTAACACAATAGTAAAAGTAATGGTTGCTACGATCTGGTATCTATTTTCAGATACTTTAAATAACGTATATTTGAAGATGTTACTTTTGTAAAGAGGAGTTTATGTTTTACTGGTTCCCTGAAATGGGAGCATCACGGCCTCTCTTGAAATCGTCCCAGCCTTTCACCCAGGGCTGTCCAGCTGCTGCACGTGTCTCTGGTGCTGCATGCTTGTTCAGATTCTTCATGACTTTCTCGTGCAACGCCGAGAACACCTTTAACATCACAACCAAGGAATGTTTCAATCATTGAAGTAAACAAAAGACGTTTGAACATAGCCATGGTTAAGAGATTTTGGTTACCGGATTTGAGCTCACTGCTTCTGGAGGCTGTTCCTGTTCAGTTAGCCAATTCCAGAGATCAGGGTTTTCCTGCATAATTGCCAATAGAAAGAAAGATTAAATCCATTTTAATCTAACAAATTCCTGATTTCTCTCTGAGGTCACTATGAAAAGAATAAAGTTGTCACCATCCACTCTTAGCAAATCCATGATATCGTGTTTCACATCTAGTTAACATTCCCTAACTCTTAAATGGGATCATTTCAAGCTAAGATCACAGACACAACCTCAACCTGGCTAAACAATTTCTCCATACCAAGCAGAATCATTATATGCATTAGAGAGTTTCAAATGAAAAGAAGACAATGAAACATACCAAATTCAGGACATGGATTAGGGATTGAACACCACTTTCATCCATGGATTTAACATTCTCCTCAACCCAATTTCCCAAAACAAGATCAAGTTCAAGAAACCCTCTTTGCTTGCTCCTATACAATAACCTATCACAACAACAAAGAAACCCCAAAAACAATCAAATCACCAAAACATGAGATTTGTTTTCGAAACAAATCGAATCCTAAAATTAAAAACTATACCTGTTGATCGTTCTTCTCTTATTCTCTTCGTTAGAGAGATCAATATCAAAATTCTGGGGTGACACACAGAAGAACCTCGTCCCTAAATCAACTCCATTCCTATAAAATATATATCAAATTCCTAAAACTTCAGACTTGTTCACGAACATAAACGATCATTATTACGGTGGAGAGAAAGAATTAATATTACCGGAAATGAACAGGATACGTCCGGTTTGTGGCGGTAGGAATGACGGAGCTCCGGCCAACGACGGCGGTGGAGCGAATGATCCGGTGAACGTTAAACAGAGCTTTCCGGCTAGCCATTTTGTTGTTTTCTCTCTTGTCGCGGCGAACAAAAGTGGTACTTATGGATCCATTAATGGGCCTATTACTTGTCGTGGCCCTCTCTTGACCACATAGTATATAACTCGATTTTTTTTTTCTTGACGAAATCTAATAATATTGTTTAAAGGTTTATTAAAAAAAAAATCATTGCTTTTAACTTATGCAATTATTTGAAAGTCTTCTGTATTGTAAAATGTGATTTTCTTTCAAACTTTTTATTGACTTATGGATTTGTAAAACTCAAAAATAATCATGTGTTTATTAGATTATTGATTTCTAAATACTATTATCCGATGTTATTCATTTCATGATTTATTCTTAGATTTTATATTAAATTTTAACGGAATTGGAAAAAATAAAAATACAAAAACCCAAATTGGTAAACCTCCGATCTTAAAATATGAAAAGATTAATAAATTCATGGACCAATAAAGGCCCCTTGAATAAGCTTTTTTTTTTCATTTTTTTTTTTCAATACAAATAGATAGGCCTTGATTTTTTTGTAGAGAAATTGGATGTATATATGTTTTGGAGGCTAAAGAGTTGTAGACAAATTAGACCAAAGTGAGAGGATGCAAGGTGACATGTGGAGTCATACACTCATCCTGAGACTCTTTAATAAGGACTGAGCTCACGAAACCAAACGATCAAATAAAACAATAACAAAGGATACATAACTTTGGTTCGTATAAAGTTTACTCTAGGCTCCAGCTAAATTAATTATGCTCCAAGAAACAGATTCTACAACTAAAAATAGGAACATTATGAATATGAAATGAGAGGTCACAAAAAAAATTGGCGCAAAAATTGGAGGGATTGACCTTTGACCCACAAAAAGGATGAGAAGAAACTTTGAGAAGGAGATGACAACGACGACGAAGCTCTTTGTGTTTGTGCATGCCTCTTCTCCCTACAATTCAAATCGAAAAATACAAACTTAGAATCTATAACAACAAAAATATAAACTCATAATCTTGAAAGAGAGTAACGGAGAGCAAGAAGATGGTTGGAAGCAAAGACAAATCGAAAGAGAAACGAGACAAGAGACTCCAAGAGATCTCCCTCCTTCGTACTATTCCTTACTCCGATCATCAGAGGTATCAACAATTCCATGTTCTTATAAATTAAGAAATATTTGGTTTTCTATAATTTTGGTGAAATATTTTATGTGTTGATATATAGATGATCTTTGTCACGCTTATAGATATGTTGTTATTTTACATAATTTGCGCGTACAATTTTTTTTTTGTGTCCTTCAATCGTGAGGAAAAAATACGTCTAGGTGTGATTGTATAGGGTAAAACTAAATCATCGTTGAAAACATGCATGCTGTGATTTTTGTTGTATAGGGTAAAACTAAATCATCGTTGAAAACATGCATGCTGTGATTTTTGTTGTATAGGGTAAAACTAAATCATCGTTGAAAACATGCATGCTGTGATTTTTATTTCCATTACATTTTAGTCATTTGATATCTCTTTTGTGTTTCCCTAATAACTTTCGTTGGAAGTTTGAATACATTTTTTCTAGTACATTTGATAATAAGAGGAGATTCAGCTGATTCATGCATGTTATAAAATAAGGGTCATGATTTTAGTTATTTTCTTTAATCCTTAAAACAAAAATTGGTTTTATTCTTGACTGGGGGATTGTATATATATGTATAGGTGGTGGACCTCTGAAACCGTGGCGGTGGTAACAGGTGCAAATAGAGGGATAGGATTTGAGATGGTGAGACAATTGGCCGGACATGGATTAACAGTTATCCTAACATCTAGAGACGAGAATGTAGGCGTCGAAGCAGCCAAGATCCTTCAAGAAGGTGGATTCAATGTTGATTTCCACCGTCTCGATATCTTGGACCCTTCCTCAATTCAAGATTTTTGTAACTGGATTAAGGAAAAATACGAATGTATTGATGTTTTAGTAAGTTGATTCCTTTGTTCATTAATTCATATCACATTTGAGTTTGATGATATATATATATATATATAGGCTTGTCACCTGATGAGTTATGATGTGAAATATGTTTTTGGTCATGCAGATAAATAACGCAGGAGTAAACTACAATGTTGGATCAGGCAACTCGGTTGAGTTCTCAAATATGGTTATATCTACCAACTACTATGGCACCAAGAACATAATCACAGCTATGATTCCATTGATGAGACATGCTTCTCAAGGAGCTCGTATTGTCAATGTAACCTCAAGGCTTGGTAGATTAAAAGGCCGACACAGTGTACATACATCTCTAACTCAACCTTTGTTCCTCTAACATTCTGTACCAACAATTTTTTTTTAACCTAATCCTCTTTAACAGAAACTTGAGAATGAAGCGGTGAGAGCGAAGCTTATGGATGTGGACTCTCTAACAGAAGAAATCGTTGACGAAACAGTCTCGGAGTTTTTGAAACAAGTGGAAGAAGGAACATGGGAATCTGGAGGTTGGCCACATTCTTTCACAGACTATTCTGTCTCAAAGATGGCGGTGAACGCATACACAAGAGTGCTAGCTAAAGAACTATCAGAGAGACCAGATGGGGAGAAGATATATGCAAACTGCTTTTGTCCCGGTTGGGTTAAAACCGCAATGACGGGTTATGCAGGGAACATCTCAGCAGAAGATGGAGCTGACACTGGAGTTTGGCTTGCATTGCTTCCTGATCAAGCTATTACAGGAAAGTTCTTTGCCGAGAGACGTGAGATCAATTTCTAAAGAGAAACGTTCTACAAGAGTTGATTTTGAAGTTAGTTTTTTTTTTTAGTTTGATTGCTCCAGATACAAAAGTTGATATGCAAAAAAATAAAACATTGATTGATACACATATCTTTAGATTCTTCTCTTTTCTTTTCCTTTTTTTTTTTTTTTTTTGGTGTGTGTCTTTGTGATTGTGGTCATTGTTTTAGTTTATAAATATGTTCTTAGTGATATAATTGACCCTTTTTAAGAATAAATATTAATCTTGTTTTATGTTCATTAGCACCTTTTTGTAAATTCAGATATATATGATTATGCATGCTCTTACAATCAGTTATGTTAAATTCCAAATATATATAGTACTTTTTGTTTTGTTGAAGTTTTTGATCATATTAACAAACTTGTTGTATGTTGTTTCCATGGAATTGATTTTTTTTTTTTTTAAAAAAAAAAACTCAAGAGCTAAAAAGTTTGGGTGACAACATCCAGACACAAGCTGCCTCTAGACACATTTCCAGTCTCGACACGCAATTCAAATGATTTATACCTTGTACTAGATGACCGCACATACTTCACTGCATTTCGAATGGCAACAATACTCTATCTCACATGCGCTAAACCATCCCTCACAATCAGATTTAAGATGTGAGCACAACAACGCATATGTAAAAAATTTCCATCTCGAATCAAGGCATTACCTTCCTTCAGCCTCAAAGCATCCATGAATAACCGTAGAGCTTTGTCATTTCCTTTCGCATTGTCAACCGTTACAGTGAATACTTTCTCAATTCCCCATTCTTCTAAGCATTGGACAAGGTGTGATGCAATTGTTTCCCCTTTATGGTCTATGATTGGCTTGAAATTGATGATCCTCTTTTTCATAACCCAATTTGCATCGATCCTATGTGTTGTTACAACCATGTAACTACATGAGGTCGTAGGAGCTACCCAAATGTCTGTAGTGAGAGATACCCTCTTCTTCTCACTTGTGAACAGCTTCTTCAAAGCAACTTTTTCTTGCAAAGATATCCTTCGTCGCTGTCCTTTGCAGTGAACACGATAACATGGCAGCAAATTAAAGCAAAATCGCCTAAAGCCCTCTGATTCAACAAAGGAGAATGGCAGCTCATTTAACACTATCATTTCATTGACTGATCTTCTAAACAGTTCTTTGTCATACTTCATGGTAGTTGTCATGACACCACTAGGATCACTACTTAGAACCTTTTGACTTCCTGCATCTTCATGAGCTTTGAACAACTTACATCTTGCTATGTGACCTCTCATAGTACTTGTTCCATTCTTCTTTGTGTCACACCCTATCTCTGCTCCACAATATCGACAATTGGCCAGCTTGGGATCAACAATCTGTTTAATGAAATTAGCCCACACATCCGATCTTGGAGCCATTTGTTTCCTTACTTTCACCGAAGGAGAATCAGAGGTTGATTTAGCAATTGTGCTGCTTTTTTGCCTTTTAGATCCACTAGTTGCAGTACGTTGTCGAGGTTCTTCTTCTTCTCCTTCAAACTCTTCTTCAAACATGTTGTCGTTGTTGTCTTGAGAAGACATCTACAAAGCATAAAGTCACAACCATTAGCTATATTTCACAAAAAAAAAACTCCAAGAACAGAGAAAACAATAGCAACAAACACGTATCAGTTGAAAAAAAAATCCAACTAATATAATATAGAACCAGCTTGAGATAAAAGAAGAAGATAATAAACCTTATATTGAAGTAATTGTCAGGATCCCTTGACGCTTGCTCCCTCGTAAACTACAAATCCATGTAACAAAAAAACCCTCAAAATCAGAACTTTAGAAGATAGAATTAGAGTTGAAAGAAACCTAAAAAGTGTGAGAGCTTTGGAATTGTGGGCAACAAACAAACCTTCTCTCCGGTGAGAGAACGAGAGACGACGCGAGCGTGATCCCTACGAGTAGTGGATTTAGTGAGACGCTTGATGAGAAGAGCACCGCCAACAAGAACCAGAGTTTTAATCACCAAACCACGAGCCCAGCTCCACCCATTCGAGCTTGATTCAGGATCCGAACCCGACTCGGTGGTACCCATTAAAACTTTCGAATTTTAGTTCAAAGGTTTCGAATTTAGTTGAAAGATTCCATCTTTAGTATCTGTTTGTTTCTCCGGAGCGCGATTCAAAACAGAACCAGCTTTTACCTAGCGTTTTTTTAAAAAAAACGCACCAAGTGGATAATAGAATGATTTTTTCTTGTTTTTTTAAATATGCAAAATAAAAAAAATATATATATAGGTACTACATCACAAAATCTTTATCACATCTCTGTATAACATCACAAAATGATTCTTCAGAAATTGGCTTAGCAAATTTATGAGCAAATCTTCCACATTTTCAGGTTAGTATTTTAATTTACTGTATTTGATAAATAATTTTAATAATATAGTATATTTGTTAAATAATCTAATGTATTCTATATTATATTAACTTAAATAGTTAATAAATATAATTTATATAAGGTTATTGAAGTGGTTACTCTAAAATTTTGTGTTAAAATTAACAAGTGATGCAACTATTTTCATCATTTGTTATTATTGATGTTAATATGTGTCATTTCAAAAACTGAAATTAAATTTGAGGTCAATGATAATATTTAAAAATAGATTATGACAAATAATATTAACTATTGTGTTTTTTCTAAATAATTTTAAGATTTATATTATTTATGAATAATGAATGATAAGAAAAAATTTCTTTTATTTTCATAATTCTAAAATTAATAACAAGTTTATTCTTTTAAATCATTTCCGAGAATTATTAATTTTAGATGCAAAAATTGTTTTCAATAGCTATTAAAAATTTATTTGGTTTTTAGTAATAATTATTAAAAAAATGGTCATTTTAAAAAATGAAAAAAAAATCATAAACATAACCAAATTATTATCATCATCGATTATACAAAAAAAAAATGATATATATTTAGATTATGACCTGATTTTTTCAAATTTAAGTGTTTTAGAATATTATGAGGAAATAATTTTATGATCGTGGGATCACTCAATTTTTTGTTATTGCTGATTTCAGAAAATAAATTTTCCAAAATATTTATATAATCACATAGAAAAATTAATTATAGTAGTTACAAAAATAGTGGGTTAGTTGGAAGGATTAGTTATCCTGTTCATATCATTTTTTTTAACCAAACAAATTTACAACTTTAAATAAATGATCTTGAAAGTGGTTACTCTAATATTTTCTGTTCATTTTAACAAGTGAACCATATTAAACATATAACGAATATTTGTATAGCCGTTTTTATAATGATAGTTTTCTGGAAAAAAATTATTATTGGGTTTTACCATGTATTTATAACAAAACCAAATAATTAATTGTTGGACTTTATTGAATGTAGATATGTCGTCTAATCGTCGACGGAACACAAGTCCTTCAAGACGAACAGATTCAACTCTTCCCACCGACAATTCAACTCTTCCCACGGAAACAACAATACGGGTACATTTAAATTTATTTTTAATTAAAATTAAAATATTTTTGACAGAATCGTCGTACATTCAGGAAAAATAAATAAATTGTATTCACAAATTTTGTAGAACAAAGACAAGTACAAATGGTCGTACATTCAGGAAAAAACATTAATTCAATTGTTCGACGAAGCAATTGCCATGAATAATTATACTCTAAAAATCCTACTGCTATTGGTAGAGAGTATATTGTTGAAAAGTTTAATCAAGCGTTCAACATGAATATAACCTATGGTTTTTTCAAAAACAAGCTTGATGAATTCAAAAAAAATTACAAGAGGTGGAAATTTCTTACGCATAAAACTGGCATAACGGTTGATCTTGATACATCCATGATATTTGCATCTGAAGCATGGCGGACGGAACAGGAGTATGTAAGTACACTAAATCTTTTTATTCATAAACCTATGTTTAAAAATTTATATATCAAAAAATCTAATTGATTTTAAAATTATAGGGATGCAAATTAACAAAAAGCTTTAACCGAAAGCCGCCTGAATTTTGGGATGTGATGCAACGATGTCTCGCATTACATGATGTTCAGTCTCAATCTCAACACTCTGCTCGTCAAAGAAGAGAACAATTGATCCATGAGCATGCAGTTGATGAAGAAGGCCATGATGACTCATACAGTGATAGCGGTGACGTACCACAAACACAGATTCCTGAAACGAAAGAAGAAGAAGAAGTGTATCGTGTTACCATTGATGATGATGAAATAGTCCAAAATTCTGCTGCTAGAAGCCAACAACAAGGTAGGGTAAATTTGCAGTCAACCGCTAGAGGTGGAAGTAGTGCACATAGATCTGGAGGAAGCTCACGTGTTTCTATTGGAAGCGGTTCACGAGGAAGTCAAAGATGACAATCCTTTGAAACAACAATACAAGACAGCATCACTGGCTTTAGAGAATTCCAACGACAAAGTTTTCAACAACTTCTTCCTGGTGCTTTTGACCAAGATGATTACGATGAATTTAAAAAGGCGGAAGCGATATTTATCGCGCTAGATCTTCCCAAACACACTAGATTTTATTGGGCATGCATTAATGCACTTAAGGAGCTAGTATTTTGGCGTAAGTATTTCATTGATATAGCTGCAAGCACCGACGAGGATAAGATACAACTGTTAGAAGCTATGACTGGGGTTTCACGTAACAACCAAGATGTGCCAAAACAGTTAGGTTCAGGCCATTCATTTGGGAGTCCACATTCAGGAGGTATATCATCTGGAAGTCCATCTTCTGTGGGTAATAATTTGGGAGGGCAAAATTCAAACCGGTTTTTGGGGTCCCATTTATCCACAGTGGGGAACACCACCAAATGCTCTACAATGGGGAACACCACCAAATGCTCCACAGTGGGAAACACCACCAAATGCACAGTGGGGCATGTCACCAAATGTTCTACAGTGGGGAACACCACCAAATGCTCCACAATGGCGGCAAACACAAAATTTTCAACAAGGAGGTTCAAGCGGAACAACTCCAACAAATGTTCAATATGGATTTTCAGTTGGAGGTCAAGGAGATGGTGCAACAGTAGAAACTCCACCGATCATTCAACAAACATCATCATCCAATCTCGGTTTCACGAATTATTTTGAAACTGGACAAATGCCACAAACACCTAGACCAGGAGGTCTCTTTAATATTTGGGGAACTCCGCAAGGATCCAATGCAAGTCATCACAGTGATGTAGGAGATGAAGATTAGTTTGTTTTATTTGTGGTTTATCAAACTCATTTATGTTTTGAAATGATTGATGTTTTTTTTAGTTTAATGTTGAATTTTATTTAATTTATGTTTGTAAAATAATCTATGTCTAATGACAAAAATCGTTTGTATTGAATTTCAGGCATTTCGTATATGTCAGTTGCGATCACAAGACCTTAACAATCTAAGTTACGAAGAAAGAATTAAACTGTGGAATTTGGAAAACGAACAATTTGAAGAGTTAGTAATTCAACCAGCTTTGAATTATTATGACCGATATTTTCAAAGAGCACCAGTCCAAACTGATGGAGGTTTGGGATGGAAAAATATATGGCGTCGACTACAGCAAGATGATGCAGCTTGTCTTCAGTTATTACGGATGTCACTTCCATGTTTCACAACATTGTGTAATATGTTGCAAACAAATTATGGTCTTCAGCCAACATTGAGTATAAGTATTGAAGAAAGTGTTGCGATGTTTCTACGGATATGTGGGCACAATGAAGTTCAGAGAGATGTTGGTTTAAGATTTGGACGAAATTAAGAAACTGTGCAGAGAAAATTTAGAGAAGTTCTTTCGGCAACTGAATTATTAGCATGTGATTATATTAGAACTCCGACAAGACAAGAACTTTATCGAATTCCTGAAAGACTTCAGGTAGACCGAAGATATTGGCCATATTTTAGTGGATTCGTTGGAGCTATGGATGGGACTCATGTATGCGTCAAAGTAAAGCCAGAGTTACAAGGAATGTATTGGAATCGGCACGATAATGCATCATTGAACATCATGGCAATATGTGATTTGAATATGTTATTCACATATATCTGGAATGGAGCACCAGGATCATGCCACGATACAACTGTTCTGTAGATAGCACAACAAAGTGATACCGAGTTTCCTTTGCCTCCATCAGATAAGTATTATCTCGTTGATTCTGGTTATCCAAACAAACAAGGATTTCTTGCTCCTTATAGATCATCACGAAATCGAGTTGTGAGATATCATATGTCCCAATTTCATTCTGGTCCTCCTCCAAGGAATAAACATGAATTGTTCAACCAATGTCATGCATCTTTACGTTCTGTTATAGAAAGAACGTTTGGAGTTTGGAAGAAGAAGTGGAGGATACTTTCTGATTTTCCAAGATATAATGTTCAAATTCAGAAAAGAGTGGTAATGGCTACAGTGGGACTACATAATTTCATCAGGATTTCAAATTTTTCGGATGCAGATTTCGCAAATGTAACGACTGAGACGAACAACAACCAAAATTTTGAGCATGATATAGGTGACATAGATGCAACAGAGATAGTAGATGGAGAAGCTATGACGCAAATAAGAGATACTATTGCAAATATGTTATGGGAAAATCAAAGTAATCGATAATTTTTTTAAAAAAATTGTATCTTTATATAGTTGAACTTTTTATCAATATGTCAAAAAAAAATTACTTTTGATCAATTATAGTATTTAAGGTTTATAAATACAATTATTTTTATTATTAATTCATAACATACAATAATATACAAACATACTAATTATTAATAAATTTATTTATAATATATGTAATCCGCACCGCTTTTTCTTTTTTTTACCATTCACACAATTAATACTGAACCGCAAATAGTTTTTTCACCAATCAAATATCATTTTGTACCGCTTATTTAGTATAAACCGCACTTGTCCCACAAACCGCACATACTGCAGTTAAACCGTACCGCACTCTAAAACTGCTTTCCCCGCACAACCAAAACCGCGGTCACCATTCGGAGCCTTAGATTGGTTTGGCTTCAAATTCGATTTCTCAAATATTGAGTTTGTAAAATTTAAACAAATACATAGTTTGATTTTCATATTCGGTTTAGTTTGGACCGGATTAAAAACAACAAATTTACAAGGTGAAGAAAGAAAAGAAGATGGAAAGGTTACACGTGGCAAACAATCTCCCCAGTGGTTCGGAGACACAAAATCAAAAGCGTCGATCGTCACAAAACCTCTCCTCCTCTTCTTCGCGACTTCGTTTTAATCGGCAAAATATAATTTCGGCTCCGGAGAAACAAACAGATACTAAAGATGGAATCTTTCAACTAAATTCGAAACCTTTGAACTAAAATTCGAAAGTTTTAATGGGTACCACCGAGTCGGGTTCGGATCCTGAATCAAGCTCGAATGGGTGGAGCCGGGCTCGTGGTTTGGTGATTAAAACTCTGGTTCTTGTTGGCGGTGCTCTTCTCATCAAGCGTCTCACTAAATCCACTACTCGTAGGGATCACGCTCGCGTCGTCTCTCGTTCTCTCACCGGAGAGAAGGTTTGTTTGTTGCCCACAATTCCAAAGCTCTCACACTTTTTAGGTTTCTTTCAACTCTAATTCTATCTTCTAAAGTTCTGATTTTGAGGTTTTTTTTGTTACATGGATTTGTAGTTTACGAGGGAGCAAGCGTCAAGGGATCCTGACAATTACTTCAATATAAGGTTTATTATCTTCTTCTTTTATCTCAAACTTGTTTCATCATACATTGATCCCTTCTGAGTGTAGAACTCTAGCTGGCTATATCAAGATTTGGTTAGAATGTTTGATACTGTTTAGGATGTTGTTTCAAGATTGTAACTGTTTGATGTCCCTATCTCTAGTTTGTGTCAAGAATCTGAGTTTGTAATAGTTGTACAGAATGCTGAGTTGCCCTGCTGCTGAAATGGTGGATGGTTCTGAGGTTTTGTATCTCGAACAGGTGATTGGATTGATCTCTTACTTCTTTCTTGCACTATGCAGATCGATGATGTAAATTTGTTTCTTTGATCTATGTGTAAGCCAATTTTTTTCTCTTTTTCCTCAGGCATTTTGGAGGACTCCGCAGAAACCTTTTCGTCAAGTATGCATTCATTCCCTTCATAGATTCTCTCTTGTTTGGTTCCATTAGGAATAAGTATTGTGTTGCTAAAGTCTTAGACCTTTTTGTTTTTGGTTCCAGAGATTATATATGGTTAAGCCGTGTCCAAAAGAGCTGAAATGTGATGTTGAGGTGAGGATATGAGCTATTGTGATCTTCTTATGTTTTCTGATACAACAATAGTTTTAAGCTGTGTTTAATGCTAGGTAAGTTCATATGCGATTAGAGATGCTGAGGAGTACAAAAATTTCTGTGACCGCCCTAAGGATCAACGCCCACTTCCGGAAGAAGTTATTGGTGTAAGTCTTCAGGTTTTTTAGATTGACAGAGGTGTGAAGAGATTTTTGGTTACTGGATATTAAGCTTAGTATGGATCATCATAACAGGACATCGGGGAGCATTTGACAACTATACATCTCAATTCTTGTGACCGTGGGAAACGCTGCTTGTACGAAGGTTCAACTTCACCTGATGGATTTCCAAATTCATGGGTATTGTTCTTATAAGAAAAGTTACTGTATCTTGGTTTTAAAGCTAATCTTCGTTTACACTAAAACACTCTCGGATTGCAGAATGGGGCTAGCTATTCTACTTCAGATCTTGCAGTCCTGAAAAACAATGAGATACACCTATGGGATCGCGGCTTTGATGAGAATCGAAACCAGGTTCATCCCATCTTTCTCACTCTTATCAGATTGTACCATCGGACTTTGTCAAGATATGCTTACTAATACTGACAAATGCTCATCAAACTTCAATCTTATATGAAATGGGTTTTGGTTTGGAATATGGGCAGGTTTGGGGGCCAAAGCAAGGTCCATACGAGTTCAAGCCAGCGACATCCTCGAGCGTCAATGAAAACTTGTCTGCTTTGAACATCCTATATCAAACTTCAATCGATAAACCAATTCAAGGATCACTCATCTTGCAAGACTAGCTGTTTACCCCTTTACAATTGTTAATTTCCTCTGCATCACACTTACCTTACCCACTCTATTCATCTTGGCAACTTTCAATACAGTTTTGGTACATAGAAAGCTGAACACTTTACTTCATTACAGTGGTCACAAATAGAAGATTAAAATGTTAATACAAAACAAAAATGTTTTCAGAAGCCAAAAAATGTAGCCGTCTTGGTGCTGCATTCATGAGGTGTTGTGGACATAGAAGTAAAGAGCCGCGAGAGCTAAAACACCAACCGCAATTGCTATAGGCAATGCCTTGCTGCATGATTACCATAACACGTATGTATCAAAACCAGAGTGACAAAGATATAAAATTGATGAGAAAGGAGGATCATTTATACCCGACAGCTTCGTCTCTTTGGAGCTCAGCTTTTCTAGCCTTTCTCACATCTTTGTCATTGACATTCTTGCTCACATCCGGCATGTACGGTCTAAACCTCCGTTTGGGAGCAGCACACACTGCAAACAAAGACCTTAAACACATTGAAACCAAACCCAATTCCTACAAAACTGGTCGAAGCAACGACTGACTTGTCGATTTTTTTTTTTTTAAGTTTTAAACATGAAACACGATACCTGGACAGAAATAGTTATCAGGCAACTTGTCGAATGGAGTTCTGTCATTGTAAATATACCTGCCAATCAAGAGAAAGTGATGAAAAATAATTTTGTATGTTACGAGGATAATCAAGAAGAGATCAAGAGGGATAACAGTTTTGTATGTTAATCAAGAAGAGAGATCAAGACTAAAACAGACCCGCAATCACGGCAAATATAGGCTTGCTTGGAGGAGACACGCATGGAGAATCTAGGAGCAGAGGATGAAGATTTGGAATGAGACTTCTTGTTGCCAAGTAGCCTTAACGAGTAGTAAGGCAAGAAAGATGATCTTTGGAGGGTCGGAGTCGTCGGAGGTAAGACGACGGAGGATCTTCCGGCGTAAAGAGTCGTCGGAGGAAGCTGCATCGCCATTTTGAGAAAAAAAGTCAAAAAGTGTGGTGGTGGGATCAGAGGAGAAGAGAGGAAAGTGATAAGAAGGAAGAGTGTAGAATACAAGAAGAGTGGGAAAGATGTGGAAGAGTGTGCTCCTCACAAGCCCTCTCACTAGCCACGTCAGATTTGGTGTTGATATAAAAAATCTCCTATAATTTATGTATGAAAATCCCCTCATTTTACAAAAAGAAAGACAAAAAGCTGGTAACTAGCATACTTTTATTTAGATTTTTTTTAAAATCTTAGATCGAATTTTTACCTTTTACGATACAATTTAGCTATCTACCTCATCGTAAAACTATTTTTATTCTATGCACTTCGTTTTATATCGAAATAATATGTGTGTTATATCAATATAACTTCTATAAATTAATACTTTTTAAATTAATATTCGCTTTAAGTTATTAAATTTTTTTAGTTTTTTGGGCCGGTGTAAAAAATGACACATTTCGATAAAATAATAAGATAATAATTTTTTTAGAAATCCTATGTAAAAATATAGTCCATCAATATCATAAATTAATAATCAAATAAACTAATATATATGTATATATATATATCTAAAAAATCTAGTGAAATATGATTTTGTTTGCCTATTTTTGAGTTTGCATTTTTGTTGGAGCCCATCTCTAGTTTTTTCATTGTTGTCTTCTCAAATCCAAAAATTGTGGAGAGTCCTAGATGCGATAATTGCTTCTTTAGTAACTGGTTCTAAAGGTATCATAATATCTTCTTCCATTCCATCATTACCATGAATGATAGTAATAACATTTTCTTCTAAACTTTTAGCATTTATCATTTTTATTTAGATAATCTAGTAAATAATTGACATTCACCCAATTACGATAGCTAAAATTATATATTAAGAAAATTCTTTAAAAATGTAAATGATAACAAAAGTATCTTCTTTTGTAATTTTTTTTCAAAGTTATGAAAATGAAAAAATCTCTTCATAAATTAATAAAATATTAATTTATCGATAAATTAAAACTTCTATAAATTAATAAAATTTTATGGTCCCGACCTTATTAATTTATAGAGGTTTTATTGTAGTTACAAAGATTTCTTTCTTATTTAAATTTATTGATATCTGGAAGTGGTAGATGTTTTTAAAATTGAAAAGTTTATGAAATATGAGTAAAGTTTAATACACACACACACACACACATATATATACATATATCAATTATTTTTATCAAAATATATTAAAATATATTTTATTTTAATTAGGTAACCTATTTCCTTAGGGAAAAATATGTGTGGCAATCATGTAAGGTACTAACTTTAAAAACCAAGCTTTATAGAATAATTAAGATTATTAAAATTTTAAATAATGTTTTCTTATAAATTAAGGGAGTGTATTCAATTCTATAATTCAGATGAGTTGAAGTTTAGTGGAGTTTAATATGACTTTGATGATTTTAGGGAAAGTATTATGATTTATTATAAATCCTTCCCAAATCCCACTTAAAAATATGAGATTTTAAACTTATGTATTTTTGTTTGCCAAAAAAAAAAACTTATATATTTTTAAATATAGAAATATTTTAAAATCTATTAAATTCATTAAAAATATAATTTTCAAAATGTTTTCAATAATAATAAAATTTCAAATCACCAGTTAAATAAAATTATATTTTATTATTTTTTAAACTTTATAATTGAACAACATAAGAATTGTTATTCTAACATAATAATCACTTAAAATGTTTAATTTGAAGACACTTCTAAAGTTCTTTTTTACCAACTCCTCGAAAGACTATTTTAGTGCTAAAATTTATTGTTAGGTTATTCACTTATGCTCAAGCGACAAAGTGTATAACCCTTGAAAACAATGACGTCGATATCTGATCTTTCGCATGATTTGGTGGAGGAGATATTGTCTAGGGTTCCAATGACTTCTTTAGGAGCAATGAGATCCACTTGTAAACTACGGCACCCTTTTTCCAAAGATCCGAGCTTTAAGCATTGTGGAAAAGAAGCCAAAGAGGCACTACAACAAATTTGTCCATTCTTAGAGTTCGATAAATGCTATTATATGTGATACACAGCGTTTTTGTAAACGTTGTCTCTGCCCAAGCTATAATAGACCCCCCATACAATAACGTTTTTTACTCCTGCTATTATATCGTTATATATAATAGCGTAATGTCGGCGTTATAAATGTTTTAAATATAGCGTCTGTAAATGTTCTTAAAAATTATTCAATAACATTATTGCACTGCTATTATAATTTATATTGTTGCAATATTTTATTGCTGTTATATTTAATATAATGTCTTAATATTTGTGCTATGATTTAGTATTTTTTTGATAAAATTAAAATCCATTAAACAGTTAACAAAAATCAATACAAAAATCTAAATAAAGCAGATTTGAGAAATCAAGCACATGAAGAGAACACAAACGAGATTAAAAGTGAAATTTACTTTCGACAGATTTGATAAATCATGCACATGAAAAGGACACAAACATGCAATTTTCATATTCGACCAAAATCAAACTAACCTGAAATTTTAACTAAAATCTGAACAAACTTACAGATTTGTTGTTTAAGTTTTAGATTTCTCTTCTCTCAAGTTTGTCTTTGTTGTTGGACGAGCTTGACACCTCACAAAAAGAGTTTTAAAGTGAAATTTAGGTTACTGATGAAGAATGAAATTGAAAAAAAAAACAATTAGCTGTCTAATTTCAGGTTACCTTCGTCAGAGAAATAGAAGAGGAGAAGATATAGCTCGACTGGAGAAATCGAAGAAGAAGATACAGACCACGGGCGACACAGAGACAGAAGGAAATCGAAGAAGAAGATACAGAGATAGAAGGAAATCGAAGACGTTGACGGCGATTATGTCTAGGTTTTGAGATTTAGAGAGAGAACCGAAGGGATGAGGACAAAAAAATATCTGAGACCTTTTATTTTTTTTGTTCTAAGTGTTAAAGTGGTTGAATAAAATTTTTGGCTAAGTGTTAAAGCGGTTGAATAAAATTTTGGGCCGCCGAAGTGACTTTCGCTTCCCGCTTATACTATAAATGGGCTTAGCACTAATAAAATGCTGTAATATAATTGCTAAAATCCGAAACTATTCTTTAACAGCAGTTACATAACTAGTGCTATCAAATGGTGCTATCGATGAGCAAATTTGTTGTAGTGAGGTTATGGTGATCATGAAATGTGATTCAACGGCTTGTTTAATGAGCGTCAATCTCAGTAATTCACTACAACGGCTTATTGTTTGGAACCAGGTCAAACCAGGTGGATCCAATCTAGAAACGAGTTTACAAGAGAGAGATTTTGGAGCCATCCTCTGCCATGTCATCCTAGTGGGGACTAATAGGGCCAGCCTATAGGACAAGCAACTAAAGCAAAAGATTAAGACATCAAAAAATTCAGGGTATTTGTTTGTAAATTTTTTATAGAATTTTATATATATGTAAGGACTTTTACAAAAATGTGGGCTTTAATATAAGTGCAAATCATAGTTTTTGAGATTAATTGTTAGTTTTGGTTTTGATTTTTTCCCTTTTGAGTTAATAATTTGCTTTGTTAAACTATTAGATAAACCTTTTCATCACATATAAACTATTCGTTTGTGTTTATAAATTTTCAAAACATTAAACATAAAATTTTATATACTTTTTTTTTTTTGACCTCAAACCCCATATTTTATTACTCAAGATCGAATAGGTTGGTTTCTAAAGCCAACCATTCCGGAACCTTGAAGTCTACATGGGAAAACAAATAACCTCGTACTCGAGCCCCTTTGGCAAGGCGATCGGCACGGACATTTAAAGTTCTAGGAATATGGGAGATAGAAAAAATCACAAACTTAGCTCTTAAATCCCGAAACCTATCTAACTCTGTGGAAAAATTAGGCCACTCATCAATCTCCTCAATGACCTTGATAATGGTATAGCGCAATCTGTTTCGAAATGAACTGATGTCAAACCATGTTGTATCGCAGATTCCATCGCCCAGAGAAGTGCCTCAAACTCAGAGTGAAGAACATAGTGGTGTCGTCTCATACATTTAAACCCGAAGTAAGTTGCAGAACTCTGCAAAACAAAGCCCAAACCTGCAAACTGATCCTTATTGTCCCAAGATGCATCTAGTTGACATCGAACCTCATCTATGATCTCCTCGTCCTCCTCAAAATCCTCTGGTTGTCCATCTTCCGACTCCTCGCAAGCTTCGACGACCTGCGCCAAACGCCATGCTAAAGCTTCAGTCAAAGCAAGTTCCAAAGTATCAATCGGGGAGATATCCTTGTTGTTGAACATTTTCTCATTCCTCGCTTTCCAAATGTACCACAAGATCTAGGGAAAAACCTCTAATTGTTCCTCTGATGCACCCTGTTCCTTAGCTCGCCACAAGAGATAATCAAAGTTTTCATAAATGGAGTTACTAACACACCCGGATGAGTTGCTATATTGGACAAAGCCCATAACAGTAGAGCTGGCGGACACCTAAAAAGTACATGATTGATTGATTCCTCCTCAACTCCACATCTAGATCATGACTTATCTGAGCCGCAGTGTCGCTCTAGTAATCGGTTATTGGCTGCCACGAATCCTGAAATGGCTTGCCACAGGATATGTTTGATTTTTCTCGACGATTTCAGCTTCCAGACCTGACTCTTAAGTTTGGTTGTGCTTGGTTCTAAAACCTCTTGGCTCGAAAGAGTAGCGATAGCATATCCCGACCTTACAGAGTATCTATATTAACATTCTTGAAGTACATTTTGTGTTATGCCCTTTTAGTTTTGTTTATTTAAAAAGTTATTTACAACATTAACCCCTAAATTTTTTCTAAAACTAACATTACTCCAGATTTTGTTTCCTAAATATTTTACATTTTATTTCAATTAAAAAATAACAGCAATCAATATGGAAATCTATATTAACATTTTTGAAGTACATTTTGGTTTATGCCCTTTAAGTTTTAATTATTTATTTTTTTTCACAACATTAACCCCTAAAACAATTCCATAAATAACATTGCAGAGAAACTGAAATACTAAACTTTCTTAAATTGACCAACATTTGTTACATTTATTGCCATAAAATCTTAACAACATCTATACATTACGATTTTTCCAAAAACAACTCTATCCATTAAAGTTTTAACCCATTAAATCTCCAAAACTATTTTTATGGATGCTAGAATCTCTCAAATTTAAATGATATACAACAGATTTTACATAACAAAAGTTTACAATATCCATAATTATATTAACATTAATAAATTTCCTAAACCGAAAATCCAATTATAAAATGTCACATTAAATATGTTGAAAACTCCCATATAATTTGGTTTTTTTTTTATTTTTTGAGGAATTACCAAAAAATTTAAAATTCTATTAATTATCATAAACTATATATATTGACATTGAAAAATTATAAACTATATAAGTATGCTAATTTGGTAAAACAATTAACATAATTAAACTTGATAAAAAACTTATATAGATTTTTTTTTTTGCGCAAAAATTTATTTCGATTTTGGTGAGACGGGTTGGCATTAATCCTATATAGGGAGTTAAGTGGAATTGTTTTTTTTTAAAACACTTTTAGATGTGTACTAGGAGATAAATGTATTACTAGACTATACATATACCACACGGGTTAAAACCTTGAAAACAATACAAAAATCCTATACTTTGAATATTTATATCAAATACCTGTAAAATTTTATATTTTTTAAATTAATAAAACAATAATAAAATAACAAATAAATACAATATACTTTTTAATTTTTAAAATTAAAAATATTGTCCCGCGGTGTACCGCGGGTTAAATCCTAGTAGAAACTATCATATATTTAACCATACATTATGTTGTGTTTTGAAGATATTCTATATCTGAATCCTTCGTAAACAAAAAAAAACAATTTGATTCCCATTTTGTTTTCCAAAATCTTTGAGCTTTGATTCTTAACGTAAGAAAAACTTCGATTGACAAGTATTTAAATATTATAATTAACATATATAAACTTAATAAAAATTTTAATTATTACGGATATGTAAAATTAAAAAATTCTAAAATACTATATAATGTGGTTATATAGTAGATGAGTTATAAAGAGAACATGTTGAAATTAATAAAATATTATTAAATTTGTGTTAACACAGGTTAAATCCTCATTTAGTTATTTATCAACACTATTAATATTAAAATATTTGACATAAAATCAAGTTGATTTAACTAAGATTGTATAAAATAATTAAATTATTAGGAAAAATGTGACTTAATCACAGCGTATAATTACTGATTATGTATTTAGATCCTTTAATTTTTGTTATAATAATTAAAAATCAAAATATAATCTCAAATACTAAACAAAACAAACTAAATATAACAAACAAATGGTCATGAAGTGTATTGCGGGTTAAAAAATAATATAAATGTTTAGCCCCACAACAACTAGAAAATTTAGTTATTCTTCTATTCATAAAACATTTAATATTTAACAAATATATACAACATAAAATATAAATTATAATAGAAATTATATGTACGCGGTGTACCGCGGATTAAAATCTAGTTGACCTGATTTTGTGAAACTCCAAACATAGTCATTAACCATAAACCTCCTGCTGGGTTGTAGACAAGTTATTAACGGGATATCCAGTGGATCCACCAGTTCGGCTAGCTTGTCCATTTTCCAAGTCTTCGTCTCAAAAAGGCATGTTTTTAAGTTCTGCGTAGGGCAATTACCTGACTTGGTCCTTGAACTGTTGAACAGAATCTTGTATTTGTAGTTGTGATCTCTCTTTTTTTTTTTATATTATTATTAAACGGGATATACATTTATTTATCTTTCTCTTATCTTTTTCTTTTTGTTAAAGAGCTACATATTATTTTATTTTTTGGTAATTTTTATTCTACTTTTTATATAAAAAAGAGCCGTGTGTGCAAGTGCAAGCGTGAAAGCTGAAAACCCTAATCTCTATTTGAAACAATGACGGTGATGTCCGATCTTCCTCTGGATGTGGTTGAAGAGATACTTTCTAGGGTTCCAATAACATCTTTGAGAGCATTGAGATCTACATGCAAACGATGGAATGATTCATCGAAAGATCCGAGGTTAACAAAGAAGTATTATGGTAAAGAAGCCAATGAGACTATGGCGGTCATGATATGTCATTCAAAGGCTTGTTTAATGAGCGTCAATCTCCAAGACCACAAAGACTTGGTAGATTCATCTATAAAGCAAATAGGTAAACTCAATCAAGTTAAAATATCTAGTGTGTATCATTGTGATGGCTTATTGTTATGCCTCACTGATGAGAAAGTCTTGAGGCTCATGGTTTGGAACCCAAATTTGGGTCAAATCAGGTGGATCCAATGTCCTAGAAACGAGTTAGGATTTATGATAGACACGTATGCTATAGGATACGACAGCAACAACAACCACAAAATCTTGAAGTTGCACTCATGGCCTAATGGAGAAATCTACGATTTTAAGTCTAGTTCATGGAGGTTTCTTGGTGTCACTACCGACCGTTATAAATATCGCCGGGGTATTGTTAACTTAAAAGGAAATACCTACTTAATTGCCAGGAGAAGTTTGGAAGAGACTGAAGAATTTTTAGTCTGTTTTGATTTCACAAGTGAGACATTTGGACCACGTCTCCCTCTTCCATTTCACTCTATTCCTAAGGATGCATATGTCCAAATATCTGTTGTTAGAGAAGAAAAGCTTGCAGTGTTTTTTAAGAAGTGGAAAAAATATGAGTTTGGAATATGGATTACAACTAAGATTGAGCACAATATAGTGTCGTGGAGGAACTTCTTAAAAGTTGATATGATCACACCGTTGACTGAAAAATATCGGTTTCCGTATGGGAGTTTCTTCGTCGACGAGAAGAAGAAAGTAGCAATGATTTTTGACTTAGACAGAAGTGCAAGTAACTACAAAGCTTACATGGTTGGTGAGAATGGATACTACAAAGAAGTGGATCTTAGAGAAAACAAAAGTTGGATACTTATGTGCTCTTATGTTCCAAGTTCGGTGCAAATCTCCAGTAAGGTTCCCAGTACTTTGCAAGAGGCAAAAGACAAAAAGAAAGAGATGATATATTAGTCTATTATATAGTTTATATCAAATACCTTTTTCATTCATATATTTATGCTTTTTTTTTCCCTTTCCTCAAGCGTTCTCATCTTTTTTGAACAAGACTGTTCAATTATTTCTGTTTCTATTCTTGAACAGAATCTAGCTTGTATTTGTGGTTGTGATCTTGAGAATTACGTCCATCCTCCTCATGTTCTCTTTTTGTGATTATATATGTATCACATGTTAAAGCCAAATTAAAGGCCTAAAACTCTCTTTGCATCTGGATATAACCTGAGATGTTGTTTAAATACAAAGACTAAAATTGAGAGTTTCATTTGACCTCTACCAATACCATTCGTAGAAACTATAATGAGGTATGATGTTATATATAACAGTAGTTGAACACTAGCAACAATCCGACCTTAGCTCAGTTGGTAGAGCGGAAGACTGTAGTTGTTTACAACAGATAATCTTTAGGTCGCTGGTTCGATTCCGGCAGGTCGGATCTTTTCTCCTCTCATTTTTTTTTATAACAATTATACCTTTTGATCTAATAAGACACATAACTGCCACCTGAGTAGGATAAAATGATAATCACCAATTCTATTTATTCCAAATTAGTCCTAAAAATTTTAAATTCTCAAAATCAACCTCCCAAAACTTCCAACAATAAGACCACATCTAAGATATTATACTATTTTAGAATGTTGTACCTGATCATCAAATCAATGTACCATAAAAAAAACTGAAACCTGTACTTGAAAAGTTCCAGCCGTGTTTGGTTTCTTTCTTTAAAAGTACATCGACTGGGGGAAACTTCAAAGCTTACATGGTCGGAGAGGGTGGACACTACAAGAAGTGGATCTCGGTGAAACTATATATATATATATATGTGAGCTTATGTGTTCTCCTTATGTTCCAAGTTCGGTGCAGATTCAATAAGGCTCCAAGTACTTGCAAGATGCAAAAGCGAACTTTTTTTTTTTGTCAGCAAATATTCCATTAAATTAAGTTATAAGATTTGGGTACTCCTTAATAGAGAGAGCATGATACAATCAACTAATTTACATTGGAGGAAACAGAACCACGGTATGTTGCTTAAACAAGTGTACAACATTCGTGTCAAACTACGACAAAAGAGAGATAACCAGCAAGAAATCTAATAGAAATAGTGAGATCCACCAAGGTAAAAGAGAATTATTAGTATATTTATTATATAGTTCACAAAAATACCTTTTCATGCATTTATGTTTTCTTCTCTTCCCTCATGTGTTCTTCTCATGATAATCTTGTATTTGTGGTTGTGATTTTTTTTTTTTTTTTGTGTGTGTTAACGGTGCCTACATATCATTTTTTTTTCATAAATTTTCTTTTACTTTTATATTTAAAAAAAAGAGTCGTGTGTGCAAGTGCAAGAAAGCTGAAAACCCTAATCTCTATTTGAAACAATGACGGCGATGTCCGATCTTCCTCTGGATTTGGTAGAAGAGATACTCTCTAGGGTTCCAATAACATCTTTGAGAGCAGTGAGATCTACATGCAAACGATGGAATGATTCATCGAAAGATCCGAACTTAACTAAGAAGTATTATGGTAAAGAAGCCACGGAGGCTATGGCAGTCTTGATATGCCATTCAAAGACTTGTTTAATGAGCGTCAATCTCCATAACCACAAAGACTTGGCAGATTCATCTATAAAGCAAATAGGTAAACTCAATCAAGTTACAATATATGAAGTGTATCATTGTGATGGCTTATTGTTATGCGTCACTGGGAAAGACTTGAGGCTCATGGTTTGGAACACATATTTGGGTCAAATTAGGTGGATCCAACGTCCTAGAAACGAGTTTGGATTAATATTAGAAGAGTTAGCTATAGGATACGACAGCAACAACAGCCACAAAATCTTGAAGTTGCAGTCATGGCCTCATTAAAAGTATGAAATCTACGATTTTAAGTCTAGTTCATGGAGGTGTCTTGGTGTCACTACCAAACGTCATAAATGTCGCCGGGGTGTTAATTTGAAAGGAAATACTTACTCAATTGCCCTGAGAAGTTTGAAAGAGAGGAATGAAGAATGTTTAGTCTGTCTTGATTTCACAAGTGAGACATTTGGACCGCGTCTCCCTCTTCCATTTCACTCTGTTTCTAGAGATGATGTACAGCTATCTGTTGTTAGAGAAGAAAAGCTTGCAGTGTTTTTTCATAAGTGGAATACATATGAGTTCGGAATATGGATTACAACTAAGATTGAGCACAATATAGTGTCGTGGAGGAACTTTTTAAAAATTGAGCACAATATGCCGTTGACTGACATATATCGGTTTCTATATGGGAGTTTCTTCGTCGACGAGAAGAAGAAAGCAGCAATGTTTATTTATGAAGACAAAAAAGCGTGGAGGAAATACAAAGCTTACATGGTTGGTGAGAATGGATAATACAAAGAAGTGGATTTTAGAGATCATAACAAAAGTTGGAAACTTATGTGCTCTTATGTTCCAAGTTCGGTGCAAATCTCCAGTACGGTTCCCAGTACTTGCAAGAGGCAAAAGACGACAAAAAGGAAGAGATGATATATTATTAGTCTATTATATAGTTTACATCAATACGTTTTCATTCATTTATGTTTTTCTTTTCCCTCAAGTGTTCTCATGTCTCTTTGATCCAAGATTGGCCAATCATTTCTGTTTTTTTTTTCTTCTTCTTTCTGTATCAATGAACTTTCAGGGTTTTTCATAGTTCTTGAACAGAATCTCATATTTGTCCTTGTGATCTTGAGAATTACATCCATTATGTACCTATTAAAGCCAAAGGCCCAAAACTATCTGACATCTCGATTGAAGTTTATCAAGACTAAAATTGAGACTTTCATCAATTAATGTGTCCTCTTCATATTGCATGTGAATCAAGGAATCAGTTTTCGCATATTCTTATGATGTTGAAAATATTTGTCAACAACAAAATTTGATATTAGAGTTTTGTTTTTAAGAGAAGGAATTGAGTTTTGGCAACAAGATGTTGCAAATACCCTTTGTATAAACATCTATGAACGAATATAAAATAATATAATACAAGAAGTAGTTGAATGTAAATAACAATCCGACCTTAGCTCAGTTGGTAGAGCGGAAGACTGTAGTTGTTTGCAACAGATAATCTTTAGGTCGCTGGTTCGATTCCGGCAGGTCGGATTTTTTAACCCAATAACAAGTTTTTATCTTTTACATCTATACCCTCCGATCCAGGGACACACATAACTGGTAATCACCAGTTTCACTACACTAATTATTCCAAATTGGTCCCAAAACTTTTAAATTCCCAAACATCAACCTCCCAAAACTTTTAACAGTAAGACCAAATATATCATCTTCAAAGCTCCATGTCTTTAAGACAATGTACCATAAAAACTGAAACTGTGCTTTAAAAGTTCCAGCCGTGTTTGGTTTCTTGATCGTTCCCCTTTACGAGTTAGCGAAACAAAGAATGCAGATAAAACTAGCGTTTGTAGTCGATACATCTTTTACCAATAATCTCTGCAAGAACACAAGCCATCTTCAAACCTATGAAACCGTATCCGATCCCGCATTATAATTACTCTATTCAACAACTTCGACACTGCTTTTATCCAATTATGGCAATCACTGCACATCCGTATGTTCTTCTGGATTCTAATTTCAGATCCTGGACTACTCTTCAAGATCACATACGCCAACGCTAGCTTTTCACTGTGGTAATTCAAGTTCTCTTCTTTCTCTTCTTCAGAGACATCCATCAACACCAAATCAGTGTCAGACACAAACCCTTCAGACTTAGTTCTCTGTATCAAACCTTCTAATACTTTGTATATAGCCTTTGTTTCTATATGAGATGTATCTCCTGCTTTAAACCGATGTATCACACCTCCAAATTCCACCCAACTCTTTCCTTTTGCTTTACGGATTCCTTCTTTAGTCATCAACTCTCTCACCTTTTGAGCGCTCTCCCATTTCTTCGTGGAGCTATAGATGTTCGAAAGCAACACATAGTCTCCACTCTTTGCCTTTGAAAGGTTCTGTATAGCGATTTCTCCTAGCTCAGGGTTCTTGTAAGTTCTGGAGGAACTAAGAAGAGATCTCCATATCACCACATCTGGCTCTATCGGCATTGACTCTATCAACTCATACGCTTCTTTGACCCGTCCTGCTCGGCCTAGCAGATCAACCATAGCACCGTAGTGCTCTAACTTTGGCTGTATTGAAAACCGCTGACTCATTAGACCAAAGTACTTTTTCCCTTCTTCAAGCAAACCGCAATGGCTACACGCTGTTAAAACCCCGAGAAATGTTATTGAGTCTGGTGAAACATGATCCGCTTCCATCTCTGAAAACACTCTGATTGCTTCTGTGGCTAGTCCATGAGTAGCAAAACCAGTGATCATCGCATTCCAAATCGATACATCGCTCCGTTCAACACTATAGAAAACCTCCCTCGAAGTTTCTATATCTCCACACTTTGCATACACGTCGACAAGTGCAGAAGACAATATTGTATTAAGTTCAATCCCAGCGTCAATCATCAGAGAATGCACCCACTTTGCATGGTGCAGGTCTCCAAGACGGGCACAAGCAGCTAAAGCGGAAGCGAAACTGAACTTATTCGGTTTAATATCCGAAAACTTAAGCATAACCTTAAGAGTTTTCAAAGCTTCTTCGTACTGAACATTTCTGACATAACCACCAATCATCAAGTTCCAAGTAATCACATTCTGATCACTAGCGTTACGAAGAACCTTCTTAGCCAAACCGGACTCTCCGATTTTCATAAGACTCTCAATGATTAGGTTCGTGTTACAAATACCAGGAGACAAAGAGAGGAACCAAAGAAGAAGCCGGCGAGCAAAATATGAAAGGTTGCAGCGTCTGTAAGCTGCAACCATGGAGACAAGAAGAGATGGATATGTTCCATATCCAAGTTTAAAGATCTGAGCATGTGCTTGACGAACACATTTAGAATTTGAAGGAGCTTTGCATGATTCAAGAACTTGTTTCAAAATCCGATGATCTACAAGCAAAAGCATGAAACTTTATTGAGTGAATTGTAGCCCAATTGGCAGCGACAAATCGAATCATCAAATCTTAGTCACCAAATAGTCCCAAATTACAAAAAGAGAGAAACTTTATACACGAACTAACCCAAAAAGCTATGTAAACATCATAAAACTGGAGATTGATGATAATTCGATAAACCCCAGACATGGTGGAATCCACAGAAATGTCGGATTCGGATACAAAGAAGAAACTTTTTACCAGTGAGGCTTGAAGCGGATGATGAGGAGAGAGAGGTGACGCAGAATCTTCTGATTCCGGAGACGTTAATGGAGTTTCTCTTCATCTCTCTTAAACCCTTTCGCTCTCACATGGAGGAGGACAGCTAAAATCTCAAATTAGAGCGATTTAGAATTTTGGAGGTTTCTTCTTCTATGTTTTCGCCAAAAGGTTGAATTTTTTTTACGTTTTTTTTTTTTTTTTTGTTCTTTCTTTCTGAAGTAAAGTACTGTACTTGGTAATTCGATACATACTTGTGAAATCACGATTTCTAATGGCTCATTGACAAAGCCAATTCACGGCAAAGCAGCAGTAATGTTTAAATAAACGAATCATTTATAAAATTGAATGTAAAGCTTTTTATTCAATCCACATGTAAATGATGTTTTATGCCTAAAACTAAGAATTGGTATGAATGATGACTGATAAAATATTACGCCACCTGAACCTGTATACTCAGTTAATAAAAGATATGAAGAATACAGACATGTTAGAGGTCAAAAGTTTCATGAGATCTTGTGCAGACCAATGTTGAGATCAGAAGATATTGAGATGAGAAGTGGCTGAGAGTAATGCCATTCCGCTTTAAACACTCGTTTCTGATGCGCTTTTATTGATTGTGTCGGCTTACGAGCATTGTATCTATACCACACGAGTGAAACAACAATAACATAAATCACAATCCAAAATGTAAAGGCATCATCTTTATTTAGCCAAATGAACAGAGATGTTGACAATTCCTTTACCTGATGTCAAAAACATGGATGACCGGGTCAACTGAGCCAGAGGTTATGTATAAACCATCAGGAGACCAAGACTGATTTATTAAAGCTGATTGTGACTCACTGCTGTCTTGCTTCCACCCAAACGAATGGAGTTCGGTTTTCCTTAACCTGATATCAAACAGTCGAAGCTGTTTCTCGGGTTCCCTGACATTACAATGCCGAGAGTCTTCTTCGTTAGTGAAAGGTACCTAGCAAATTTGGTAAATCATATTTGACAAGTTCTTCTTACCCTGACTGAACCATGAAAAGATTGAAGTCACAAGGATTGGAGAGAACACTCATGCATTTATAGTCTATTTGATGCTTGTAGTCTGCTCTACCAACTTGAAAATCAAACCCGCATATTCTCTTGTCTGCACCAACTGATAAAACAACATTCTTGTTCCTCATCCCGTCCACTCCCATTACAGCAGCTGAGTGTAGATTCCTGTGTAAAGGTTTCGACTTCCATTTTTTTTCTTCATCATCACTCTCGTTCCATAGTACAACAGCATGATCACTTCCCCCGGTGACAAAGCATGTATTTTCCCAAGGCATGAACTTTATGTTGTTGATGATCCCTTTTACGTGAGGTTTATTCTCCAGGAAAGTAACCTTCACCAACACAAAAAGAAAAGTACCTAGTTTGAGATACATTTCAAAAGCAAAATACTAGTGTGTTGTGTTGTCTTTGTCTTTTTTTAAAACAGCAACGTCGTGAAGTTTCAAATAATGTGGTGCAGGAACATCTTACCCCGCGTGTCTTGTTCAAATTTAAGATTGATATCTGAGAATCACCATCGTCTGCTGTGTATACAGAGAAAAGGGTGTGCCCAGATGGGTGCCAGGCCATATCTTCTGCCCATCTCCTTTGTTTTCGAGACATACAGTCAGTGGTACTAAGCAATGATGCAGCCAATCTGCAATTAAATGGACCGCAAATCAAAACAGATATATTCCTTACATAGAAAGACACAAGCTTCCTAATTTGGATGGAACATTTGAATTCTAATCTCTATCTAGATTGAGCTGGGGATCTATATTACATTGGCACATTTGCTACATGCGTTAAGTTAACTAGTGTTCCAACAAATTTATTCCATTTGTTTAATCCTTGTGTTTAGTATAGATACAATATAGACAACAAAAATAACACCCCACTATTTAACAAGCAGTTGGGTTGATAGGCAAAGATACTAAGGCGTTAGTTGTTCTTCTTTCCATTTAAAGTTTAAGCAAGGGCCAGGGTTTGAGGCTCTTATGTCAATACATATAAATCTATCCAAATCTGAGGCCATAAACCTAAACATCAATCCTTAATAGTTAATAGAGATAGCTACAAGTCGTCATTTATTTCATGTACTGTGAGCTTCCCAAATCTCGCCTCCAATAAGAGGCTAGTGCCAAACTAATATCAATACAATACACTAACACAAGGGAACAAAGTGAGAGAAACACTCACCTTCGAGGCTGCAGTTGCCATAAACTGACCATGCCATCCAGAGAACTTAATGATACAAGAAAACATAAAGACAGATTAGATTTACAGAACCCATTTTTTAAAACCCAACAGCAGACTAATGGGTCGTGTAGTCATGTACCTTGTTGCAAACAGCTGCTCATTTACAGGACACAGAATCAAGCTTCTTAATTTCCTCTTGTGCTGACTAGAGATCTGATTGCTGGTATGACACTTGATTGTAGTTGGTGAAGAGTTTCTAGCTATCAACCGAATCAATTCTTTGTGCTCTTTTTGCTCTGCAGTAACAAAGACACAGAAAAACCAGTCAACACTAAAAGAAGCCTCAAATATATACGAAAAAACCAATGTTCAAGAAGTGCTTACCAAATTTCCTCTTCGTCCCTCTATCTTTAACATTCAGACTGTCACGAGATCGTTCAGATTTTTGCTTCAGAACAACAGTCTTAGCCTTGGAAACACTACTAGCACTACTACTTCTAGGATGATCAGAGCTATCACAGGACCTTAAAGTCTTGCTAGGTGAGGGAGATGGATAGTCTTCACTCACATTCCTCAAAGTCTTCAATGGTTTATCATCTTTCTTAGCACTATTAGATGGAATTGAAGAAACTCCACGAAGTTGAGCTAACTTAGCTTTTGAATTCTGCAGACTCTTCTCTGCTTCAATAAGCTGAAGAAAAACCCACCAATCAATCAAATCATTCACTTCGAATTATCTAGAAAAAGCAGAAAAAAAAAAGGTAAACTTTGAGACCTTGGTTTGGTAATTAGATATGTGATGGTTGATACGCTCGATTTCATTAGAACGATGCTCGACTAAAGCGACAAGGACTTCTTCTTGCTCTTCTCTGCAAGACACGTTAGCTTCTTCTTCTTCTTCTTCTTCTTCTTCTTCTTCTTTGAGTTTGGGTTTCTTAGGGTTCCCGGGAAGCTCGCTCATCTTCTGATTTCCAAAACTTGTGGGTGGGATTGGGTTCTTGTGCCAAAGACAAAATGGGATCTGATCGTCTCTTTTGTCTGATTTTCACAAAATTGTGCTTTTTATTCCAGAGACTACTCCTCACGTCACGTGGGAGATACAAACAAGCTTCCCATTGGTAGCAATTGAAGGAACAGTATATTTAGAAAGGAAAAAAAACTAAAAAAAAAAAAGGTAGGTATGAAAAGGTTTTAGATATGAAAATAAATTAAATAAAATAGCCTATGTTTTGAGTGAATGAAACATCTTGACAATTAATACAAAATAGTTTAATAGGCTAAATACAGTATTAATGAAAATAATGTCACTTGATATCAAAAAGGAAAAGAAAATAATGTCACAACGTATGGTATAATTTGTTGCTAGTTCAATTTTATGAATTTAGCACATGGAACTATCATTTAACAACTTACTTAGTTACTAAATTTAAAATAAAGTTTAGTGAACTGAAATATTTATTTGAAATATAGTTTGTAAATATAATTTTCTGTTAAATATATAGATATATATATATATATATAACCAAAAATGATTTGAAAGTCCATCTTTAAGGCCTCGTTCGTTTCTCAATTCAGATGATCCATCTCAATTGAGATGAAAAATGATGTTCGTTTTTGACAATTTACAGGAGCGTTTAAATGAATCAGTTGAGTGATTTTTATCAAACTCATCTAAAAAATGCAAAGAATCTGGTTGAGTCTGATCGAACCATTCAACTGCAGCAGGTTCAGCCAAACTCAAAAATGTCTAAAGTACTCTCAACTAATTTAGAAAATTACACTACAAAACATATCCCTCTTTGTCTCTCTCGTGCTCGACCAAAGACGAAAAAATAGGATTATCTGATTCTCAATTCCAACCACTCCTCTTTATCGTCTCGCAGGAGTTCAGGTTTGTTCTTCTCTTACTATCTCTCGCACGCTCTCTCTCTCGTGCTCTCCCTAAATCGAGATATAGACAAACTATAAGCAATGTTGTATCTTAGTTTTAAAATTATTCAACATATCTCCTTAAATCGTTTAAGAGTGACATATATATATTTTAAAACTACGATACAACATTGCTTATATTTTAAAATATATAAAATATTATAACTAGTTTATTAAATATTCTTTTGAACTGCACATCGATGCAATGACATCTTATAAAAATCTAAGAAATCACAAATGTTATATTTTATTTAATATAGTATATACAACTAAAAAAATCAAAAGTTAAATCAAGATTTTTTTTTATTTGTTGGATTTAACCAAATTTATATAATTCACGAATTTAAACATTATATTATGTACCGAAGAAGAATTAAAATTAAAGTGTGAAAATAGGTAAATTAAATATAAAAGATTATAAAATGTATAAATTAAATCAAATAAAACTTTATTATTATTTTATAACTAATAAAGTACAGTAAAATTTACACAAAAATATTGGATAACTATATAGTAACATCTATAATTTTACTTTGAATCTTTAAAAAACAATAATAATGCATGCTCCTTATTCTATATTTTATTATGAACAAAATTTGGAAAAGCATAGAAACGTGAACAATATAACAATCATAACCCCACCAGTGTTTACCCAAAAAATATATTTAAATTAAAGAACAATGGTTTACGTCTTCTTTGAACGGTAATATACTAATAACTTAAAATTTTAATGAATTAACTATATACGTGGAAATCGCAAGTTAAATAAATATATTTACTATTATTTTATTTAGGTGGAAGGTTTTCGGCTATGGTTAAAACATTAATAATGTGCTCCTCCGATACATTATTGTGTTATTTGACTTTTGAAGCTAGAAATATATCATATATATTTGGAATAAGACAAACTATATAATTGGAATATAGTTATATTTATATATATATATGTAATGAAGCTTATGGTTGTTGAGATATATGCTTAGGTTCCGAAACATTACATGCTACATATGCGATTATCCTCAATATCATAATATACAAATCTTTATTAATTAGTTGAGTGATCACAAAACTGTCTTTTAATTTTAATCCTAGTAATTCTCACCAAACACACACACAAACTAGTAACTGGTTCAAAGTTAGTGCAGCCATGACAATAAATAATTCTTTAAATTTCATAAACATTTTACCTTTATTATTTCTCAAGTTTGTTGTTAAATAGGAGAGGTATGTGATATTCAAATCAAAATTATAGTAAATCTAAATTATTTAACTTGTTCAGTGCCAGCCATTGATTTGTGTACCATTGCATTGATCACTACCCATTTGCTTTGGATCACCAAGAAAATAATTTGTTTTACTTTTTCGTCTAATTTCCGATCTTTAACATTTAACTAGAGTTTTTTTAATTTCCGAATTTTATAAAAAGTAAACTTGTTAAGGTCTATCACTAAAACCTATTAAACGCAATGATTAGTGATGGTTAGAAGCATTAAATCATTAAAGTTGTGTTTGAGTAATTTTGAACAATTTCTAAAACACTAAAATAAAATATCGTTTTTTGGATTTTATTTTTAATAATTTGATTAATGTCCAAAAATTCTTTTTTTTTTGGAGTTCATAATTTTGTATTTCACTTTTAATATTATAATTTAAAAAAAATATACACAAAACAATTAATATTTTTAATTAATGTTTAATATGAAACATTTATTTTGCATAAAATATCTAAAGAAATTCCAGATTGATTAAAAGTAGAAATACATATTAAAGTTTAATTTAACACTTAAGACCTAAAATTTAAAATGAAAACCAAACAAACATAAAGAAACTAAATGCAATAAGACAATTTTGTAGGACATAATATAAATTTAAACATTAATTTAACACTTTAAGATAATAATATTACCGAGTAAAGTATTCTTAGTATTCATGTTGAGGTTGTAGTCGTGGAACATTTTCTCTTTGATTGTGGGATGCTCAATATTAGGTTTTGAGAATATTCTTCATGTCTTATATTAATTAAATTATAGTTTATCATTTATAAAAAGAATTTCATTTATTAAAATCAAAAAATTTAAAATTTAATAATAATTATTATTATTAACTATGATTTTTTTCTACTTTTTGTCAACCGCACATTAATTAGAATAAAATTCTAAGATTGGTAGCTCAAACCGGAAAAAAAAATATTTACAAAAGAAATCTAAGAAATAAGCATTGTGGAGGAACATGCAAAACAATCCATTCTCCAGTTGTCCAAACAGAAAATCTTCAATGTGGAAACGATGATTTATTTTAAGTATTTATATATTCTATATTTACACTTATTGAACTTCTTAATATCTTACAAAACAAAAGTTTCTCCTAAAAATAACAATACTCTAATCTTGAATGAAAAAATAAAAATAAAATTTTATATCACCAAATTTAATGTAATTTCTACATCAGAGTTAGTGTTTTGGTTGGAGTTGCTCTAGATTTATAAAATCTTTTGGGACCAAATTTTTTAAGGTTCCATATTCAAGAGAGATGAAGGTCATATGATTTACATTCGCTTTCGGATACATAACTATTTTTTCAGTAAGATTAGCATTCAATTTCGGTTCAATCTTATCATTAACTACATTAATATTTGGTTCAATTTTGGATCAGTTATTCTGGTTTTGGATCGGTTTTTGATTCATCCAAATGGAAAAGACTTTATGGTTCAACATCATTATAATAATCTTAGTCGACATGTGAAAAGTAAAACAATGCCTCTTAACTTACACAAACCCGAAAAAAAAGATAAAGCATTGTCTGTTCACAGGACTGACCAAAGTGTTTTGAACGAGTTTCCTCTTCTTCTTCTACTTCACTCGGTCATCACTGTTGAAGGTACAACTTTCTCTATGATGTTTTTAAGCGCGGGTGCGCTAACAGAACACTTGTTATCCTCAAAGCATGACTTACCTTGTTCAGCTGCTTTGCAAAGCTGTGGATCCAAAGGAACCTTCCCAAGAAATGGTATTCCCATTTCCCGACACATTCTCTCTGCACCGCCTCCGCTGCTGTCAAACACCTCGCTGCAAGCCACGATGTTGAGAAGCTCTGGTGCATGTTCTCTTAGGCAAGAGATTACGTCTTGGGTTACGTCACTGGATGAGCCAGTTTCTGTCAGCAGCTTCATGAATTTGACATCCTTCAACGGTTGAGACAAACCACTCATGTTCTCTACGACTCCTAGCACAGGGACTCCAACTTTCTTGCAAAAGCTCACTTCTTTCCTGACATCAATCAAGGAGACTTCCTGAGGTGTCGTGACAATGATGGCACCATCGATACCCGAGGGTAGAAGGTACTGGACGATGGAGATGTGTTCATCCGAGGTTCCTGGTGGGGCATCAACCACGAGGTAGTCAATTTCTCCCCAGTAGACGTCTTTTAAGAACTGTTTGATAAGACTGTTCTTGCGTGGGCCTCTCCAGATCACAGCCTCATCAGAGTTGGGGAGCATGAAACCTATGGACATGACACCAAGGTTGTCTTCCACATAAACCGGGGACCAACCAAGGTTACTCTGGTGAATCTCTTGCCCTTCAAGACCTAACATTTTTGGAATGCTTGGACCGCATATATCAATGTCCATCAGACCTACTTGATGGTCCATACCCGCCAGGGCAAAGGAGAGCTGAGCTGAGAAAGTGCTCTTACCAACTCCACCTTTGCCAGACAAAACCAGAATCTTGTGCTTAACAGTGCTCATTCTCTCAGCTATGGCAACCAAATCTACACAAAAACAGAAAACGTCAGCCTAGATACCCCAGCATAAGTTCAACTAGTAACCAAGTGAATCTCCAAATCAAACACATACAGATATAAAGCTTAAAGCCTTAAATCAACATAAGCATTATCATCATCACATGGTGACTGGTTTTACACTCTCAACAGAACAATATAGAGCAAGTAACCACAATTCTAAATAGAGCTATTTTGAGTTCCAAAGCCTAGATACTAATCTATTATAAACCTTCAAATTAAGAAACAGATACTGAAGCAATCGAACATGTATGATGTAAGAAGATACAAGCTCATACAAACACATCGACACAAAACCCAGGAAACTTGAAGAATCATCAAAACCAGAAATTTCAACAACAAAAAGAGAAACTTGTGAGATGAATCCTAACTACGATACAAAAACAGAGAGACTCAAGTGAGAATAGAACCTGGGTCAGGTCCTTTAGGAGCAGTGGCACAAGCTTCCTGATTAGGGCAACCTGCACAAGAATCTGACTTTCCAGCAGTTTCTGATTGAGGACCTGGGCAATCTATTATTCACCAACCAACCAACCAAACAAACAAACAAGAACCCAAGTTAGGTTAAACCCAGAAAGAAGAACGCATGAAGCTACAAGAAAATTTGAAAAAGGACAGATTTTGCTTACGCTCGTTGGCGTCCTCTGGAATATCTCCGTTCTCCATGTTGTCGACTTGTGGTTTCTTAATTGGTTCCTCGAACTCGAAGGGCTCTTCTCTGCTTTAAGGGGGGCGATGGTTTGAGAGAGAAGTCGAAAGACGAAGAAGAAGACAAAGGGTCACGCGTATTATGATCGATTTGGTCGGTACAATTTGATTGATACAAAGCCCATTGGACTCCCATGGGCCTCATGACCAATTCATATATTGATAAAAGGTCACAAAACACATAAAAGGAACAAATGGAACTAAAAAGGAATAAATATTAAAATTCATTTTTTATTTTAAAATAAATAAGAAAACATATTTATCAATAATATTTCAATCTTATAATAGAATAATTTCATATTTCCATCATATATTAACAGAAAAATATATATTGATACAAATTTCATGTTAAATTAATCTTAAAGCTTTATTTGATGAATAGTAAAATAAATTTAAGAGATGGTTATATCGTAAATAAAAACTAAAAAATGTTCTAAGTTACTCTTAAAATTTTATTTTAATTTGAAATATATAATTTAATTCACAAATTTTATTTTAAAATCAAGTAGTTACAGCACCACCTCTGCGACCAATCCCACCTGAGTCAATAGTATTACTATTTTCATTGAAATTTAATTTATATAATATTTAATAGATTTTAAAAGATATTGTTATTCTTTGGTTACTATTTATTATTTTGTTTCTTCCTTGCATTTTTTTTTTCATTTCTTAAAAATTGTTTATCCTGTTTTCCATTGTTTTTTTTATTCATTTTATTTTTGTTTTTCTAATGATTTCCAGTAGAGTGTAATCAAAGTTGATTATTGTATTTATATCCCAAACAATACAACTTGACATTTTGGTACCTTTTAATAACCTTAAGTTGTACTACACTATGACCGCATGACTCTTTAACATATGTATTCAAAAATCACATCACAAATGTATATAAAAACACACACATCACGTAGTAGTAATTGTTGAAGCTATTGGCTCCATTATAATGATTAATCAGATGGGCCAAGCATCTTCTCGGGAACAACAAGAGTATCAAACTCTTCCGAAGTAAGAACACCTAAATCCATAGCTGCAACCTGTATAATAAAAATTAAAGCCAGATTTAGGGATCTTATTATATGCATCAATTTCAGTTGTGTCTCTAAAAAACGATTTATTTTGTTATGAATCTTTTATATCTTTTGTTAGTTTAATTACCTTCAATGTACATCCTTCTCTGTGAGCTCTCTTGGCAACTGCTGCAGCATTGTCATAGCCGATTTTCTAGTAAAAGAAAGAAGACAAGGATTCGAGAGAAATTAGCATTGTGGTTTATATATTCAATGATGACTTGACAAAGAAGTTAACTATTTGGAAAGACTTACAGGATTCAATGATGTCACAAGCATAAGAGACTACAAAGAAATACATAAAACAAAGGTATTAATTAGTTCCTAGAAATCATTTCCGCAATTGGATAATTTTAAGATAAATAAATGATCGAGACCGAGGAAGCCTACCTCGTGCAATAGCCTTGAGATCCTTTCTCTGTTAGCCTTAATGCCTCTCACACAGTTTTTCTCAAACGAAGCTGAAGCATCTGCTAGTAATCTAATGGACTGTATCAAAGATATGAGATCAAATGGTTAAGATTGACATATTTTATATATATAATAAAAAGAAAAGAGATGAACAATGAAAGAGTAAAATAAGTACATGTAAGAGAGCATTTGCTATCACCGGCTTGAATACGTTCAATTCAAAATGGCCATTTGACCCACCAATTGTCACAGCTACATGGTTTCCCATAACCTAGAAACGATGCAACCCATAGAGTGATCAGGAACAAGACAACCTTAGCTATTAAAAACTACATGTCAGTAAATCTTTAATTTGATGAATGGAACTTACTTGAGCACAAACCATAGTCAAGGCCTCACACTGTGTAGGATTCACTTTTCCCTGATAATAAAAATTTGTTACTAGAAAAGGGATTTAAAGGTTTGCGGGTATAGGAGAAAATAGGAAAGATGTATTCATACAGGCATAATACTGCTTCCTGGCTCATTTTCAGGTAGAGAAAGTTCACCAAGACCACATCTTGGGCCACTATACGAAAGCATGATGAAAACATAAGAGAACATTATACATCTCGAAGAAAGAAAGAAAGAAAAAAATATATTAGATACGTACCTTCCAAGAAAACGTATATCATTAGCGATTTTCATCAAAGATGTGGCGATTGTGTTAAGAGATCCACTGGTTTCAACACAAGCATCGTGTGCAGCCTGTAAAAAGCAGAATAACGTAACAAGTGATTTCATATAATTCATTTAAAAGGATCAGTATGGTAAGGAACCCAAAGCAAGAGCTAGGGAGGAGTTTGGACATGTATGATGATGATGAAGGTGGTTTAGTGATGAGACTAACCAAAGCTTCAAACTTATTTTCAGCAGTGACAAATGGCAATTCTGTTTCTTCAGCAACCGCCGCAGCTATCTTTACATCGAACCTATACATATATGTATATATATTACTATATATTGTTACAAATAGTGGAATAAGAGGAGATGAACTAGGGATGCTAATAATATTAGAAATGATTTATACCCTTTCTTAGTGTTTAATCCAGTCCCAACAGCGGTTCCACCTTGCGCAATCTGGTACAAACATTTCTAACAAGTTTAGGGCTCTATAAAAATTGGAGAAGTACATGACATCAGATCTTCCAAATGTATCATTTCCAAACCTGATAGAGGCGGGGTAGAGTACATGCGACTCTATGAAGTCCATACTTAACCTACAATCATCAGATCTTAACTTTAAAAAATATTTCTCACTTTTGCTAAAATAAGGATAGAAAACAGAACAAATAATTTACTTGAGTAGCATATCCGCCAAATTCTTGTCCTAGTGTCAAAGGTGTAGCATCTTGAGTATGAGTTCTTCCAATTTTCACAATATCTTTGAACTCGAAGGACTGCGAGAAACCAAACAGGATGAGATCGATCAGTTTAAAAGATGTCAGAATGCGGAGCAAATAGACTCTGACGTTTGAGTGCATAATTGCATATGCAATATAAATGTGACAAGGACTATATATTTCTAGAAAAGTGGGATTAAATAACAAAATGTCAAGGGCAGAACGTGTAAAGTTGCAAAATATATAGAGAGCTCTCAAATATTAAATGGTACCGCAATGAACTGAGGTCAAAAGTGGTTAGTTAGTCAAAGCAAGTTTCATGTTAAAACAGTAGTGAGTTGCAATATATAGCGACTACATGCATCAACTGTGTCACTTGAGAAAGAAGGTAATAAGGTCCGACCTTAGACTCCAAAGTGCTATGCAAAATTTTCAAACTAGGAATCAGCCTCGAAGTAATCTCAGTAGCAGCTGCAATGTGCATGACCTAGACAAAACCAAAATAACACGACAGTCAGGTAGTAGTAATTGACAATAGGAAGGACAAGCAAAGCAATTCAACGATATTTAAAATCATGCAAAGTTATTGGTAATGGAAATGCAAACCAAAGCTTACAGTCGGGAAAGTGTCATTAGAAGATTGTGATCTATTCACATGGTCGTTTGGGTGCACAATTTTTTCACCTCGTTTATGACCAAGAATCTCAGCTGCTCTATTAGCAATGACCTGTCAAGAGCAAACACACAAAACTTCATTACCTCACAAACATTTTCTCGTAGCATATAAGAGCGACTCCAACCACATGCCAAGTTTAGTGTTGAAATAACACCAAATTTTCTGTATAAAAAAACATAAAAATAAATAACACTAAATTTGGTGTCACAGTATTCCATTTTTAGTCTCTTACCACAACACGGGGCGGATGCAGAAATATATTTAGTATGGGGCACTAGTGTAACTAATAATTAAATTAGAGGGCACTTAACTAAATTTTACACTATTTATTGAAGAAGATAGAAAAAATAGAGTGGGTCACATGCCACACCCAAGCTCTACCTGCGTCCGCACCAAATCGTACACCAAAAACAAATAATATTATTTATTATTAAATCGAAGAGCTTTTTTTATATTTTTAATAGATACTAAATATTCTTATATGACTAATTATATTTTGTATAAATTAACATTTCATATTATTTAAAATTAAAGTTCATAATAAAGATACAAAAGGTATATAGAACCACACCATACAAAATTTGATATATAGAACCAAACCAATAATTTAATTATATTATTAAACGGAAAAACACAAATAAAATAATACATATGTTTGTAGTGTTTTCTAAATTATGCCACACCATACTTTTTTTTTTCAATGAAAGTGCCACACCATATTTGGTAGAATACAGTTCATAAAAAAGTTATGTACGTTGTCATTGAATTTGTCCTTCGATCGGTTGGAATGAATTCAATATGATATTGATAATGTTGTGGCATTCCATATATTGGAGTTTCTCTATTAACAGACCAACGTGAATCATGAGTGCTGGTAAATCATATAAGTAAACTTTTTCTAATCCAAAAGTCAAAAGTTTTTTTTCCCTGTAAAATATGTGCAACCAATCTTGCATATATATTCTAATTAATAAAATAAAGTATTGTATGCGTAATAAAAAAATCGAATACTTAAAAAACAAAAATAGTTGATGAATGATGGTGTTTATTTTTAAAATAGTATTACATAAGAAATTGTTTAAGCAATTTTCTACAAAAAATAATAAATATACTTAGTCCTAATTAGAATATCTCTAATTCATTCGACAAAAACTATTTAAAGAACAAATATCAAAACCGAAATTTTCGCTGTTATCTATATAATATTGACGTTAATAAGTAGATCAGATGACATTTTAGTAGTTAAGTACGTATTAGAATAATATGGTTAGCTGTTGACTTGTTGTACTCTTTAATTTTAGTTAACTATTTGTCATCTATGCATATATTTTATTAACATCATTTGGTTTAAATATATAAATAAAATACTTAGTCTATGCCAGAAACGAGTAATTGATATCTATCATTGGTTAAATAAAATATGTATCATGTCGATTCAATATTTTGCCTCTAGTCAAAAGTTTTTGGATCCGCCATTGGTAACACTTGTATGAGATCATATATCCATACAAAGTATATCTCCCCCAACACTGCAAAAATATTACCTCATTAGCGTTCATATTAGTCTGAGTGCCACTGCCAGTTTGCCATACAACAAGTGGGAAATGATCATTGAGCTTTCCCTCTGCTACTTCTTGTGCAGCTTTCATTATGGCTTCCCCAATCGTTGGGTCAAGACCATACTCCATGTTAACCTAAAACATCATCGTCAAATCATAAACCAAAACGAAAAAGCAAATTTATTACAGAGAGACTTTTAGACTTTTAGTGCAAAAACCTTGGCAGCACATTTCTTCAAAACGCCAAAAGCCCGGATGATTGGTTCGGGCATCCGCTCGCGATCACCGCCTATATCAAAGTTCTGAAGCGATCTCTGCGTCTGAGCTCCCCATAATCTGACATACAGAACAACAAAAAGAATGTGAGAAAAATGTTTTACGTACGTCACACGGATCAGAATGTTTTGGTAAAGATCCCAACTTATCGGAAGGAACTTGGATCGGCCCGAAGGTGTCCCTCTCCTCCCTAAACGACGATGAATAATATCTACGTTGTTGTTCATCTTCTTCTTTCTTGAGGGTTACGTCTGCAACTTCAGATGGGGTTTTTTTCTCTCCTTCAAACTGCATTATCGAAATGGTCATGACTACTACTACTACAACTGCCACGTTGGGCCTCTTAAATGTGTAATTTTTCTCTTAATCATCATCATCTGATTTATATTGACATTTTCTTTGGTCGTGGCGTATTGTGATGGTAAATTGTCGTGTCTTTGTCCAATGACGAAGCACTAGGCTAGTAATGAAACCGAAGAGACAAGTTTCATTTTCTTTTAGACAAAAATAATAATAAAACGTTTCATTTTATTTGTATAATTAATTCCAGCACTAGCACGATCGACAATATGTTATTCCGACCATTATCTTTTATACGAGCATCAACCAAATATCTGGGACCAATCACAATAAACCACGATCGACAATATATTATTCTTACCATTCTTCTACACGTGCATATATCAACCCAAATGTGTGGGAACCAAAAAAATCTATTTCTAAAATGAAATCTATAAAATTATTTTTGCATGTGACTAAGCGTTTTTTTGTTTAAAGAATATGACAATTATTGGGGTGAACCAATTGAAAACTCTTGATGTTTTACCCACTATGTCTTGCCATCATAATTATATATAGCTGTTTATATAGTATTATTTATCTTCCATTCAGTCATTTCGTGTGAACAGATTGAAATCTCTGACTAAGTATTCTAAATGTATTTAAATACAAAAAAATAATTTATCTATATCAAATACATAAATATATTATCTAATACATATATATATATATATATTATATTATAGACATATATATCTTGACGTTATATCGCAACTCGGAACACGAGAAACAAATAAAATAGCAAGAGGGATGGCTTAGCTACCATCGCCAGCATCATTATTGGATAATGAATCATCGAGCGCCAGTGATATTTTAGTATTCGCATTTAGATTTTTGTATCCCATAATATTAATTGTCTCTATAATGCATCTGGTCATGTAGATGTAATGGAACGGATAAAAAAATTACTAATAATAACAACAGATACATATGTATTGAAAATACAATATGATACTTTTTTGACACACAAAAATAAAGTTTGCAACACACACTTTTTGTAAAAGAGAAAGAGTACATCACTTTGTAATTGTTGAAGCTTTTTGGCTCCATTATGATTTTAATCAGATGGACCAATCATCTTCTCGGGAACAACAAGCCTATCAAACTCTTCCGGAGTAAGAACACCCAAGTTCATAGCTGCAACCTGTATGATAAATTAAAGCTAGATTTAGGGATCTTATAGAGAGCGACAAATATGTTGCTAACAAACTGATATAAACAAAACTTATTTTCTTTTGCTGCAAATATTTATTATTGTTTACCTTCAATGTACATCCCTCTTTGTGAGCTTTCTTGGCAACTGATGCAGCATTGTCATAGCCGATTTTCTAGTAAAGGAGATAAGCATTGTATATGTATTAATTTATCTGTAATCCTAACGTAAAAGAAAATATAAATATCTGGAGACTTACAGGATTCAGCGATGTCACAAGCATAAGAGACTACAAAAGAATATAAAGAATTAGTTCATATTAGTCATTTCCATACATGTATAATGTTAAGACTAATAAACAAGAAGAAGCCTAGATACCTCGTGCAATAGTTTTGAGATCCTTTCTCTGTTGGCCACAATGCCTCTCACACAGTTTTTTTCAAACGAAGCTGAAGCATCTGCTACCAATCTGATGGACGGTAAACGACGCAAGAGATCAAATTGTTAAGATTGACATATTTTATATTTAAAAAAAAATGTTTATATAATGAAAGAGATTAATGTACATGTAAGAGAGCGCTTGCTATCACTGGCTTGAATACATTCAATTCAAAATGGCCATTTGACCCACCAATCGTCACAGCTACATGATTTCCCATAACCTACAATGATGCAACTCAAAGAGTCAGGACAAGAAAAACTTAGCTGATTAAAATTATATTTGTCAGTAAGAATGTTTTGATGAATGTAACTTACTTGAGCACAAACCATAGTCAATGCCTCACATTGTGTAGGATTTACTTTTCCCTGAGAGAAATAATCAAAATGAATGAAAAGGAAAAAGTATTGGCAGAGCATAAAAGACCAAATGGACTCTGCATTAATTCATACAGGCATAATACTGCTTCCAGGCTCATTTTCAGGCAGAGAAAGTTCACCTAGACCACATCTTGGGCCACTATATGAAAACATGATAGAAACATAAGATAACATATTACGTCTTGAAGAACCAAAGAAAAAAAAAATAGATACGTGCCTTCCAAGAAAACGTATATCATTAGCAATCTTCATCAACGATGTGGCGATTGTATTAAGTGATCCACTGGTTTCAACACAAGCATCGTGTGCAGCCTGTAAAAAGCAGAATAACTTAGCTGCTGATTTCATGTATATCGACCGTTCAGAAACATATTGTATCATTATATGGTTGGCACCCAGAGCAAAAGCTGGGAATGAGTTAAGACATAAAAGATGAAGGCGATTTAGAGGCTAACCAAAGCTTCAAACTTGTTTTCAGCGGTGATGAATGGCAAGTTTGTTTCTTCAGCTACTGCAGCAGCTATCTTTACATCAAACCTATACAAAGAGTACTAGTGTTGCCAATAGTGGACTAAGAGGAGATGAACTTGGGATGCTATAAATAAGATCAGGAATGAGATATACCCTTTCTTAGTGTTTAATCCGGTCCCAACAGCAGTTCCACCTTGCGCAAGCTGGCCAAATATGTTTAACAAGTTAGAGCTCTGTAAACATTGGAGAAGAGTATCCTTTAGTCTCTAGAGATATCATATCCAAACCTGATAGATGCGGGGTAGAGTACATGAGACTCTATGAAGTCCATACTTAACCTACAATCATCAGATCCAAAATTTAAAAATCATTTCTTGATGGCTTGTGTGATTTCACTTTTGTTAGGGAAGGTAACACAGAATGAGAAAACAGAACAATGTTTTTTACTTGAGTAGCATAACCGCCAAATTCTTGTCCAAGCGTCAACGGTGTAGCATCTTGAGTATGAGTTCTTCCAATTTTCACAATACCTCTGAATTCGAATGACTGCCAGAAACCGAGTAAGATGAGACAACTTGTAAAAGAAAAGTCAGAATGCAGAGCAAATAGATCGATTATGAAGTTTTAGTGAATGCATATGCAACATAAAATGTGACGAGGACTATATAAGGCTAGAAACTTAAATAACATAAGTTTCAACTGTCAGAAGATGTTCCTAATTGTAAATTCGCAAATTCAAGTATACAAAGCAACTCAATATTGGAATGATAGTACCAAATTGAACTGAGGTCACAAGTGTTTCTTGACACCACTCAATTCAGAGCAATGCAAAATTTTCATGTTAAAATAATAAGATGTTGCAATTTAGCAACTAGATCAATTGTGTCACTTGAGAAAGAGTGGGAAAAGGTCTGACCTTGGACTCCAAAGTGCTATGCAAATTTTTCAAACTAGGGATCAGCCTCGAAGTAATCTCGGTTGCAGCAGCAATGTGCATGACCTAGATTAAACCAAGATAAAAGAACCTGATTACTAGTATTTGACAGAGCAGTGGCCAGTGAGCATACATATAAGAAAGAAAAGCAACTAAATGAACGTTGAGCATGAAAAATTATTGGAATGGGAATGCAAACTAAAGCTTACAGTCGGGAAAGTGTCATTAGAAGATTGTGATCTGTTCACATGGTCATTTGGGTGCACAATTTTTTCACCCCGTTTATAACCAAGAATCTCAGCTGCTCTATTAGCAATGACCTGTCAAGAGAAAAAGCACAAAACTTTATTGCCTCACTAACCTTTTCTTGTAGCACATAAGAGCAACTCCAACCTCAAGACCAAATTTAGTGTTGTCGTGTTGATCAAATACGAACTTTCCAACTATGGTGTTCCCATCAAATATTCTTATTGTAAAAAATTAGAATTGATACCATTTTTTTATTCAAAATATTTAATTAAAAAGTAACTATTATCATTTCTGTTTTTTTATAAACTTCATTTGATTAAATAAACAGATGTATTAGTCCATGCATGCCAAAACGAATAAATTTTTTCTTGTCAATAACTATTTTATATCTTTGGTTAAAATTAGCTCATCTATAGTTTTTAGTTTTTTACTCGATTATTCAATTTGGCTGCACTTAAATCAACTAAAATAACTGTAGAGAGAGAAAAACCAAAGTTTAATTAAATGTTACGTACTTGAGTGATTAAAATTGAACCCGGGAAATGTTTAATATATATTTTCAAATAATATAGGGTTATATAAATCTGTTTCTTATTTGTTTTGTGACCAGAACATATTTCCCCCCACGTCGCATTTGCATGAGATCAATCCAACAAAACATGTCACCAACATTACTGCATGAGATCTTACCTCATTAGCATTCATATTACTCTGAGTACCACTACCAGTTTGCCATACAACAAGTGGAAAATGACCATTGAGCTTTCCCTCTGCTACTTCTTGTGCAGCTTGCCTTATAGCTTCCCCGATCGTTGGGTCAAGACCATACTCCATGTTAACCTAAAAAAATCATCATCAACTCACGAGCCAAAAACGAGAAAGGAAATTTACACAGAGACTTTGGTGAATTAAAACCTTGGCAGCACATTTCTTCAAGACACCAAAAGCACGGATGATTGGTTCGGGCATTCTCTCGCGATTGCCGCCTATTTCGAAGTTCTGAAGCGATCTCTGCGTCTGTGCTCCCCATAATCTGACATACAGAACAACACAAATAATGTGAGAAAAATGTTTTACGTACGTCACACACGGATCAGAATGTTTTCGAAAAGATCTTAAGGTTCCGAACTTATCGGAAGGAACTTGGATCGGCCCGAAGGTGTCCCTCTCCTCCCTGAACGACGTCGCATAAGATATCCCTTGTTTTTCATCTTTATGCTTGATGGTTACGTCTGCGACTTCACGTGCGTTTTTCTTCTCTCCTTCAAACTGCATTATCAAAGAGGCCATGGCTACAACTGCTAGCTCATCATCATTCCTATTTATTGACATATTCTTGGTTCTACAGTGTCTTTGTCTAATGGTGGAGCACTGGGCTAGTGATGAAACCGAAGAGACAAGTTTCATTTTCCTCTAGTATATATATTCTTCTTCGACATTTTGATAGAAACCAACCATAATAGGCCACGTCAGCTTATGTTCAACAACTAATTTACACGTACGAATTAGTAGAGCCAACTGAGAGGAAGTGTGGGTCTGTAAAATCTATAAAAGCTTGTTTGCATATGATTCATCGTTAGCAAACTGATCGAAATCTCTTAGACCTTCTCCAACGGAAGGTTTTAAGAGGGGTTTTTTTACTGTTTTGTGGGAAAAAAATAAATCCGTTAAAAGAAAAAAAAAGATAACAGAACCTCTTAAACCATCACCATCAGCAACCATCAGCCTTGCTCAAAATAATATATTTTAATTATTATTTTTAAATATTATTATATATTTAAAAAATAAATGTGTAAGAAGAAAATTGACCAATCATATATTGGCTTATGTAAGAGGAACGATTCTTAAGATGCTTCCCTAGAGAAACGTTTCTCACTTTTCAATTTGCTTTATTATTTATTTATTTTATTTTTAATGATGAGTACATTTAAGAGTAACGATGACTGGATATGCTCTTATATAGTATACTCAAATTTGATTTAAGAGATCCTACGTGTCACGCTTCTATTGGACAAAGAAAATAATAGAAAAGCAAAAAAAGAATTTATGCCTGATCGAGTTCAATCTTTTTTTTTCTCTCTGTCTCTCTGTCTCTTTCTCTTGCGATAGAAGTCCCGAATCGACTTTGGAAGAAGATGGAGTCGAATGATATGTAATCAGAGGAGGTTGGGGTCGAAGGTGATGCATAGCGGAGGAAATTGAATCGGCGGAGGTGATGCGTAGCGGAGGAGATTTCGCGATTAGGTAAACGAATTAGGGTTGTTTGATTTTTGATCCCATATAGGCCATTTTATAGCAATTCCTTTCTGACCAAGTTAGTTTTCGCAATCTTATGGACAGTTTACTTGCTTCTTGTGGATTAGATGGTGTTGTTCAGATCTTTGATGCTTCATCAGGAGATTTTAAATGTGTTTTGTACGGTCCCGGTGGTGGGATCGAGGTATCAAATGGGCTACTTGTGCTTGACACAGTAAGGTGTTGACTTTGGTGTATTCTGTGTGTGTTTTAGGGTTTAGTTTTGTGTTCTGTCGCTTGGTAGTGTCACAATTCTTGTCAAAGTTTAAAGCTTTAGTATATATTTAAGAAAATATATCAACCAGTGTATCAAAATTGCTAGTTGTTTGATCCTTTGATTATGAATGCGGGGAATTTGGTTTGACAGAGAGTAACAATACTTTTACTTGTCATTAGTATGATGTTCATCTATTGTGTGACTTGAGATAGTATCCCCATTGTTAGTTGTTAGTAGACTTAGTGTTATATGACTTCAGTGGTTTGATTAGATTTTGGTCTAATTTGTTTCTCAGTGAGCAGAGGTTGTGGGAGATGCAAACAAAGCAATTGAGTTGGATCCTTCACTGACCAAAGTTTATCTAAGTAAGGGTACGTTATTGCTCTTTCCTCCTATGTATCATTGTTAGTCACGTCTTTTAAGTTTTAGTGAGAGTTAAATTCTATTTGATTCCTTTGTTTGTCATATTAGCAGTTTATGCGGTTTACAGTCAAGTTATTAGTTCAATAGTTCATGTTTTGTTTTTTTGTATTTGTAGAAACTGCTTGTATCAAGCTTGAAGATTATCTGACTGCGAAAACAGCTCTTGAAAAGGGTGCTTCCATCGCACCTAGTGACTCCAAATTTAAGAAGTTGATATATGAATGCGATCTGTGAATCACAAGTATATTCTTACTGCTTTGTTCTTGTTTTCTGGTTGTTTCGGTTTACATACTATGAGTGATTGTATTGTTTGCTATGTTGTTAACATCGACTTTGGTGAAGAAATTGTGAGTATACTGCTCCTAAGAACCAAACTTAATGAAGCTTATAAGTGATTGTGTGTTAATTTTTTGGTATTTGTTTTGTTATCTGCAGCTGAGTGTTGTAATTGATGTTCGTGGAGAGGAGACGTATTATCTGCAACCGAGATTGTTGGAAAGGTCGTCTTTCTCCAGCCAAAGTTCTGAGATACTTGATAAGGATCTTTACAAGGATCATGAAACTATGTATGTTTTACTCTTCTCTTTAGATGAGTATATCTCTATGTTTTTCTGTAATTCGCTTCATTCTCTCTGTGTTTATCCTGTTTGCTTTTCATGTATTACGTTTGTTCTGCAAATTTATTCATCTGAATTTTGTTGTTTACACACAGAAATGCGTTCAAACACAAACTTACTTTATCCGAGAAGGTTCGTCATCCTAATGTTGTGCAATTTGTTGGAGCTGTTACTCAAAACGTCCCCATGATGATTGTATCTGAATACCATCCTAAAGTAAGCTTCTCACTCTTTTTTATAACTTACAAGGTTTTTCTCTTATTAAGCAATTTTTGGATACTAGAAAATAATTTTCTCGGTTTGGTGGTAACTTGCAGGGTGATCTGGGGAGCTATCTTCAAAATAAAGGTTGTCTTTCTCCAGCCAAAATTCTGAGATTTGCACTTGATATGGCCAGGCATGTGCCATTTCTTTTTTGCAAGATTGTATTTACATTATAACCGCACAATTTGGCCAGGCATGTACCAAACTATATTTTCAAAATAAGAGACCCATAATTATATACTACCATTGGAGGATACAATTTTAAATAAGAGATCAAGAGTTCTTAGAATTTAAACAGTACACAATTAATCTATAAAAAAATCAAACAGTACATAAGAACCTCAAAATTAAAACCTCCCATTGACCTTGCTCTTAATATTTTTCCCTCCCAGTGTCTTGCCATCATAATCACAATAGCTGTATAAAGTATTATTAATTTTTTCATTCAATTATTCTGGGTGAACTGATTGATATATCTGACTAGTTGTTCTAAAAAAAAAAAGTTTCTATAATCTTTACAACTATGAAGAGGAAAACACGAAAAATAGCAAGAGACGGTCGGTAACGATGTATCTAAATGTTACAAAATAAAAAAATTCAAAGCAACCAACCAACATTTTGCACAATTAACATTAAGCTATATTACAATAAAAATCACAAAAACGAAATACTTGGAATTGTTTTGTTATATTTTCAGATTCTACTCGAAACCTAGGGAATTTAGACCAAACTCTAGTTCTCTGATCAGTTATGTCCTTCTAACAAACCTTGAAAACTAAAGAATGAAATTAAAATTATGTCTTTCATTGGAAATTAGTAGTATCATCACCTTTTCTCTCGCTTTAGCTCATCCATATGTAAAGCATGCAAGTTCCTGTCCAAGTCATACTAAACAGATCTAAAAATTTTTTCTGCCATCCTTAAAAAACATATCTCTCAACTCACGGTAGTGCCTGTCTGATAGACATCACATGGCTGTTGGGACTCAGTTTATAAGGCGTCAAATCTTACTTGCTTAACAATCTCAAGAACCACTAGAAGGCCAAAGTAATCTACACTAATATGGTATATATAAAATCAAGAGGCCTATATATACAAAGACTTCACAAAATTTCGCTAGAAAAAATAACACAAACATAAACAGAACAAACATTGCAATGTCAATCGTCCGAAACCAAAACCCTTTTCTGAATCACTCAAAGATATATCATAAGCTTGATAGTAATCTTCTAGGCTGAAGGGTAGATATCAAAGGGTAACATGTGCGTAATCGGAAACATAACCCACCGTACCGCTGTTCCGGATGAGCGAATAATTATGTTTTCATCTTAGCCTTCACTCATATAACAAAAGTGGTCCACAATTTGCGGTGTGAAACAAAGATTGGTAATTATCGTTTAAGATTCCAAATCATAATAATTCAAACAGAGAAACACATATAAATAATAGAATATAGTAGATGATAGGTACATGCAACTATAGAGCCATCAGCCATGTTATATGATGTACATTTTCTTTTCTCCTTGCTCATCCTTCTATGAGATCCGACAAAATAATTCAAAAACGACAATATTCAATTTTTAGTCGTCCGTCTAAATATAAGTGATCCTTCTTAAAAAAATATCAAACTCCACGATTTTTAAAGTAAATTTATCTTACCTTCAGTTAAACATATATACCATAATCCATATAGATGCATTAGCCAAAGCCATCCTATCTTGCGAGAATCAATATTCCACTTCCTGGCTAAATCGACCACATTTTATAGAGCCCTTGAGATTTAGTTAACAATAATTTAGAATATAAGATAAATCGAAATCGTATAGGGTAAGGGGAAATTAGTTATAGATGAAAATGCTTAACCTTTAATTCTTACTCAACTTTAGTAAGGAGTCATCTAATACCACCAGAACTTTATGACTGCTGCGCAATCTGTATAGATCAGTTGTGGGATGGTGAGAGGAAGATCATGGAGTTGTGTTGTTCCCACAAATTTCACGAGGATTGTATTCTCAAGTGGCTGGATCTCAATGACTCATGTCCTATTTGTCGAGAAAATATTTTGTCTTCATAATAATTTGAATTCACCACAGTTTTGCCTTATTGCTTGGTATTATTTAGTGCCTTTTTGGTTTCATAACTGAGATTAATAACATTCCCAAAAAAAGATTTTGAAATTATATATCCCACAACCTACGACAGTTTTAACACATAAGAATAAGTTGCAAGGAAGAATCCAAAGAGTACTTTTGTAGATGTGCTAGTGCCACTTGGACTTCTTGAGTTCATTTGGCATCTTGACTTGAACTTCCATATTTGTTACAAACCTTTCATATTTTTAGAGTTTCGTCGACCATCACATGTTATCTCCTCTAACAAAAACTGGAAGAACAATATGTTTTGAGTCACTTATTTTAGGATTAATAACACTCTGTTGTGCTACATAACTTTAATTTAGGGAATGTAACATAATAATACTAAGTGATAGACAAGACCAAAGACTAATCTTAACCGGCTAGGAGTCTAGATAAGACTAGTAATATCTTATGCTATGCACCAGAATGATAAATACCATAAGCTTTTGAAATGGTTAAATGTTACCAATCATATCCAATAAAGTTCTCAATATCTTTCAGTGGCATAATAAAATCCTTATACACGGCTTGTTTAATTACCGAGAATAGTCTCCGGAATGGTTATAAAATGTTTGAGAGGTTTGATAAAAATCTGATAAAACTTGCAAATATAGATATTAACGCATGAACAGCTTCATATCCTTGGAGAGGTTGCTGCATCACACGTGAGATGTTCAGACTCGGTAAGGACTTGCTCGGGAAGAGCTTCACAATCTTTCTGAGAAGATGGTTTCTTAGTTACCTCTTCCATGGGTTTATCATTCATGATGCTCCTGAAATTATTGCAACCAAATTTCTTTTTAAAGAAAACAGAATAGTTGAGAGTAGTAAACAAAAAGAAGAATATTTGAGATAATTATAACAACCTCTGCTAGAACAGAGTCGATAAGCTGCTGAGCAAACTCGATCTGTAAAACAGTTCCAGTTAGTTCCACTGGTCTTAGTGCAGACTTCAAGTCAACCTCTGAATCCTTCAAAATACGGATTCGAGCACAAAGGTTGTGCTGAAGAAACCGTAAAGTCGCCGCAGCACCAACCAGTAGAGCTACCTGCAGAGTAAATATCAGTAGGTGATACTGAAACAAGAGTCAAAAGGTAAAACCAAACCTTTAAACATGGGACATGAATTATGCGAGTGCCCTCAGCATCTTGGTAATTTCCACCATCCACTTGGCTACTTTCATGACCAATCTTTTTGAGATGATCAGATGTCTTCTTTTCAGCTTCCATGTCGCTTAAGGTAGGGGTGTATTGAGTAAATGTAGGGAGGTATTGAGGGGAGGAAGGGGGATGTATCGAGGGGAGTAACTAGGAGAGTTAGGTCTGTAACCAGGAGGGATTGGGCTGTAACTCGGAGAGGTTGGGCTGTAACTTGGAGAAGTTGGGCTGTAACTAGGACTAGGAGAGGAAGGGGTGCGACGACCAGGAGTGGGAGGGGTGTAAGGATTGGAGAGAAGTGATCATGATCAGGAGAGGAAGGGTAGTAACTAGGAGATGTAGGGGGAGAGTTAGGGTTGTAAGGAGAGGAAGGGATGTGATCAGGAGAGTGAGGGTTGTAAGGAGAGGAAGGGATGTGTCAGGAGAGCAAGGGTAGTAACAAGAAGAGGAAGGGCCGTAAGAGTAATCAGGGCTGTAACCAGGAGAGGTAGGCGCGCCACATCCATTTTCAGTACGATCATAGTGTGGAATTTTATCCTACAACAATGAAATTATCTTGAGAGACATTCACACAAAGCGCATAGAAAGACACCAAAAAACAAGACAAGACTTTACATGCAATCACAACTCTGTATCCCTGTAAAGGATCAACGTTTTAGATCTTTTAATCAAACAAAAATACCTTATCATTCTCAATTTCATTATCTTTCTCTTCTCGGATCCCTACAGCACAAATCTCGTTCTGAGTTTTTCCTTTACCTACAACACGAAACAATCAGAACGCCTTTGTTACATTAACCCTAGAACAAATCGGGGATCCCTCATATATAATCTTCACTGTGTAACAAGCAAAATATGGAGCAGAATCCATACCTAATTCATCCTCCAGCTTCTGTTTCTTCATCGGAGAAGAGTAAGATTGTGCCCTACGCAAAACTTAAAAACATGCGCTTTTATATGTCACCAAAAAAATATAACCAATTGTATATAAGACTTTATGTTTCATGTTTTGGAATTTTATTAACACAAACCAAAGCTAAAGTATTAGATTTGATGAAAGAATTTATCTTATAGTTTAACAAAGCAAACAATTAATCTCAAAGGGGGGAAAAAAAATCAAAATCAAAACCAAAACTAACAATTAACTTCAAAAACTTATATTTAAGCCTACATATTTGTAAAAACCTTTAGACATATATAAAAGTTTTACAAAAAAATGCCCCTAAAATTGTTGATGCCCTAATCAATTGCTTTAGTTGATTGCCCTGTGGGCCGGACCTTGCTAGGGAATTCTGATTACGTTATCTTGACTTATACATAGTGTATATTTATAGCAAAAAACAGAGAACAATTCCTAAAATGGCTAAAAGATAGATGCAACTCTACAGAGAATATAAATATATTCTCGACATATACGCATATTTTACAATTTCCTAATCGGATATTTAATACTGGAAAATATTTGGGTTCACTTTTATTCACCTCTTCTTTTTCAACCAATCAAAATTTACTATATAATATTTTATTTTAAAATAAATCAAAATTAAATTAAAAACAAAACAAATTAAATTATGTATACTTTTAATTAAAGAAAATTAATTACTGGTTTTGTTTAGATTTTACAATTAAACGAAGTTATACATCGGTTTGGGTTTATAAATGAGAATTAGGGTTTAGATTCTACAATTAGAATGAAAATTTGTGTAGGTCTACGTTTACAAATGAGGTGATTAGGTTTTAGATTTAATAATTAAAACGAAATTATATGTTGGTTTGAGTTTACAAATGAGGTGGTTAGGGTATAGATTTTACAATTAAAACAAAATTTTAAGTCGGTTTGGGTTTACAAATGAGGTGGTTAGAGTTTAGATTTTACAATTAGAACGAAATTATATGTCGGCTTGGGTTTACAAATGAGGTGGTAGGGTTTAGATTTTACAATTAGAATGAAATTTTATATCGGTTGAGGTGGTTAGGATTTAGATTTTACAATTAAAACGAAATTATATGTCGATTTGGGTTTACAAATGAGGTGGTTAGAGTTTAGATTTTACAATTAGAACGAAATTATATGTCGGTTTGGGTTTACAAATGTGGTGGTTATGATTTAGATTTTACAATTAGAACGAAATTATATGTCGGTTTAGGTTTATAAATGAGGTGGTTAAGGTTTAGATTTTACAATTTTAAAACAAAATTATATGTCGGCTTGGTTTACAAACAAGTGATTTGGTTTTTAATTTTACAATGATGTATACAGATTTTATTTCCGTAATTTATAAAGAGGTGAATAAAGAGAATCACCCCTAGGAGGGAATCCAAGTATCTATATTAACATTTTGAAGTACATTTTGTATTATACCCTTATAGTTATGCTTATTTAAATTTTTATTGCAATGTTAATCCCTACAAAATTTCACAAAATAAAACTAACATTAAAATCTAGAATCACAAATGCTATATACATTAGTCTCGAATAAAACGCTAATTGGATTAGTCATTTTGTATTTTACCCTTATAGGTATGCTTAAGTATGGCAGGGAGACTTACTTTGGCAAGATCAGTCCTATCTTCGATACCGGTTCACACAATGAGTACGATCTTTTTACCAAAATCTGTGTTAGATGGCCTGGATAAGGTTTTGAGGAATTTCTTGTGGGGTAGTACACCAGAGAAGAGGAAACAACATCTTGTGGCGTGAGATCGAGTCTGTTTGCATCGGTATGCAGGAGAACTTGAGATTTGGAAATCACAGACTATGAATAAAGCCCTAATTGCAAAACTAGGATGGCGACTACTAGAGGATCAAACTAGTTTATGGGCCAGAATGTTGCGGAGTAAGTACAAAGTCAGAGGGATAAATGAATCAGCTTGGCTGTCAGCCAAGAAACCAGGTTCCTCGACCTGGCGCAGCATTAAATCAGGACTGAGAGAAGTGGTAAGCAAAGGGCAGAGATGGGTTTGGGGTAATGGAAGTGTATTCGGTTTTGGGAAGATGTGTGGTTATCTGATACACCATTGATGGAGGGGTGATTAATGAGTTACCGAGTGGTTTGAAGGTCGTATGTGTGAAGGATTTATGGCGTGAGGGAACCGGATGGATATGGGGCTCTATTTTTTCATATGTCACGCACAATACTAGACTAATGCTTTCATCAATGGTGGTTAACAACATGACCGGAGCTCCAGACAGAATATCTTGGGGACGAACTGTAGATGGTAGCTTTTGTGTGGTCTCAGCATATGCTATGATGGTGAGGGACTCGTCCCCAAGGCCTCACATGGCAGAGTTTTATTCTCGTGTGTGGAGGGTAGTGGCTCCAGAGAGGGTACGAGTTTTTCTTTGGTTGGTTGCTAATCAAGTTCTCATGACAAACCTTGAACGGGTCCGAATACATATTGGTGACTCAAGTATTTGTCAGGTCTGCAAAGGGGGAGAGGAGACAACCATTCATGTGTTGCGGGATTGTCCAGTTATGGCAGAGGTATGGAATCGGGTTGTGCCGGTGAGTTGGAGATGCACTTTCTTTAGTACACCACTACTAGGATGGCTATATGGGAACCTGGGGCGGCAGATGATGTAGGGGGATGTTCATGGTCGACTATGTTTGCTATGGGTTTATGATGGGGATGGAAGTGGTGGTGTGGAAATGTGTTTGAAGTTATTGGAAAATGTAAAGATAGAATAAAGTTTGTCAAAGAGCTGACAAACGAGGTCAGTCAAGCGCATCGGATTCATCAATTGAGGGAGGATAAAATGGCACGGGTAGAGCAAATGATTGCCTGGCGAGCTCCGGATGAAGGATGGTTTAAGATTAACACTGATGGAGCATCACGCGGTAACCCAGACTTGGCCACAGCTGGGGGTGCTTTGAGAGACTACACGGGTAGATGGTGTGGTGGGTTTTCTCTGAATATTGGTATCTGCTCGGCCCCTCTAGCGGAATTATAGGGAGTTTACTATGGTCTCTACTTAGCTTGGGAGAAGAAACTTCAGAATTTGGAGGTTGAGGTGAAACCTAAGTTAGCGTGACGTATCCATTATCTTTCCTGGTACACTTATGTCATGATTTTCTTTCTAGGAACTGGACAGTCTGAATATCACATGTGTATAGAAAAGCAAACCGTCTTACTGATGGGTTAGCTTCCTATGCTTTTACCTTACCGTTAAGTTGTTATAGTGTTGAGTCGAGTCCGAATGATGTAAGCTGGATTGTTGATGAGGATGTCTGAGAAACTGCGTTACCGAGACAAATTGGTTTGTAATTTTTTTTCCTAGTCTTTGAATAAAATACATGGAGACTTTGTCTCAGTCTCCTTGTTCTTCACCACAAAAAAAAAAAAGAATAAAACGCTAATTAGAAACTAATTACTACACACAATCTAAACTAATGGCATATTCCTTACCTAAATACTAAATTGCAATAACTTCATCTTTCATTGCCAATATTAGGTTGTAATAAATAAGAGAATATGCCTAATTGCTTACCATTGTCTCGTAATTGCTATATTTTATCTACTTTAAACTTGCTCACCATATTTTATCTTCTTTAAACTTGCTCACCACTATTTTTAGGAAGAAGATCAAACCTAACCATAACAATATATACGACTCTATAAATAGATGCAAAAAGAAAATGAAAAACAAGACTGTAATACCTCTCTACCTTAATATTTTAAAATAAGAGGGTTGATGCAAATAACTTTTATAAACTTCTACAAAAGTTCCAGGCCATTTAACGGCTTCTTCCTCAAGGTTTGTCCTCTATGTATATGAATATAGGAATGCATGTATTTACGCGCTGCTTGAAGAGTTACAAATCGGGGATGCGAACGGCATTGCTACTACTGGCTTTGTCTTCTCTCTTGGCTGATCCTTTCTTGCGTTTCCTCTCAGATTGTGGCTCTTTTGCCTTTAGCTCATTGCACAGTGACCTCAACGACGCAGCTAAGTTATCGTTTCTGTGCGCTGCGAATTTCAAAAACAGATAAGAAATTCATAACTAAGAAAACACGATCATGAACGTGTGAGAGAGAAATGGTTTATACCGGAGAGAACAACATCGTCCATGTTCACAACTTTGCGTCCAGCATGATGAGCAAATAGTTCAAGGTCCTTTGCAACATTTTCTGTTACTCATAACAAATAAGCAAAACTTTCAGACAAAGCTATTCTGGAAACTAAACTAACACACACACATTGCTTTTACTATTTGCTATTTTTAATAATAAACTAACACACACATATTGGCCTAAGAAGAAAACCCTTGTTCACCAAATGATAAATTCACAACACAAACCAAAAGACTACTTCCAAAACATTGACCATCTGCGTTCCCCTGAAGAAAGATCGAGATTCAAAGTGAATAGTAGCAATGAAAAAGTTTGAATGAAATGATTTAAAACTTGTAAAACTACCACTGCACATTTGTAAAATTAAGTAAACCAGAATTCCTCTAAACAAAAGATCACTTCCAAAGCATATTGACCACTCTGTATTCCCCTGAAGCTAGATTAAGTTTCCAAGTTAATAGTAACTACAATAGGGTTCTTCAAACCATAAGAAAAGAGAGTTGCAGGGTTAGTGTTCCAATGCATTGAAACACTGAACTCTCACCTGCGTATTTGAAGGCTAAATCTGATATACATGCCACAACAGGTGCAGCTATTTCCATTCCATTTTTCTTCGCTGCTCAAACGAAAAAAAAAAAAAACTCAAATCAATCAAATTCAACTCTTCTCCATCTATTTACTTAATCCCAGGAAGATTCTAAATTTCAACTTTGTGGAAAATAACTACTTCAAGCAGCTGCTCGTTACTATGTTGGTTCATCAATTCTGAAAAAAAAAATGAAAATCCCCAAATCTAATTCGACAAATCCAAGACTGTCAATGAAAACAATTGAAGCTATGTTCGTCGTCCAAATTAATCGGAAACCAAATTAGATCCTTGGGTGAAGGCATCAGTGGAAATTAAAATTGAATCATCAATCGAAACACAAATTTCAAACTCAAATCGAAATCCCAGACTCCGATTCATAAACCACCACCGTCGATTCGCCGGAAATTATGAGAATCGAATTGAAAATGGGAGGAGAAGCTAAGGGGGGAGAGTCTAACCTTCGGTTTCGGCGATAGAGATAGCAGAGAGTCTGAATCGGTCTCTGATGAGATCGTCCATGGTATCTTCTTCAACGATTTGGTCGATCGGGAGATAATCGCTTTTGTCTTCTCCTTCTACGTCCATGGTGAAGCAGATAGCTAGGGTTCTTTCGCCTGAGAATTTGTTGGGCTATCCGATAATAAAGGGAGAAAAATACGCGGGAAAATAAAAATAAAAATAAAAAACGCAGCGTTTTGATAATCTGCTTTAGGGGGAGGTATTAGTTTAGGATTTAGAAAGAATTTTAATAACTTTAAAAGTTAGGTAAAATATGTTGTTATTTAATCAAGATTTTTAAAAACTCTTTAAAAATTTGGTGTTATTGGTTGTGGATTTGTAAAAAGTTATCTAAAATCTTGATAAATCTAGTGTTATTGGATTAAGAGTTTTATAAAGTCATTAAAAGTTTTATGTTATTCAAGTAAAACAAAAGAATTTTGGATTGTTAATGAATTCAAATTGTATGTTATTGGTTTAGGATTTTATATCATTTTCTTCATAACAAAAGTCATGAAAACTCTTTCATCAAATAGAAAGATTTTACAAGACTAGAAAAAACAAATCATCAAGATTTTAAAAAACTTCATAAACAATCTCTTAGAATCCTTCATTTTTAACTTTCAATTTTCTATGATTCTAACAATCAGCAAGAACATAAAGTCATTAAAATTCTTTCTAAATCCTAAACCAATACCTCCCCCTTAGTGTTTTTTGTTTAATGAATTTTAGGTTTTATCTTTGTTACTAAGCTACAGAACTAAAACTAATGTGTTCCAGGAATATGCTTTGCAATTGCAACTCTAGCTAAGAGAGGTGTTTAGAGAATACTGTAAGTCTTTCTAACGTTTTCTTTTGATTCGAGGACAGCCATAAGGGCTAAGGCCCTAACCAACATAAATCTAAAGTATCTTGGGATGATGTTTGTGTTTGTGAGCCACTATTAAAGGTATATATATAGATATAAGATATTGGACTATATGTTGGTTGTTCGACAATTTCATTACCTTTACGGTTCCGTCTGATTTGGCAATTTTACTCAAGCTCATTTTTTTATGGAATGTATATATGGGTAAAAGCTTTTTCCTTCAAGGGGGGGCCGGGTCTTTGTGGTCTCTGAAAGAATCTCAATCTAACGTAAGCTTGGAAGTTGGAACATTAAATAAAAGAGCAAGGAAAGGATCAAATAACCAGATTTTGTTTTTTCGTAAAATATAATTAAGTGTAAGCTTAGGAATAAAGGACTATTAAAGATTAAACATTTCATATGTGAAATGTGAATTATGGTTGTTTGGGAGTTTACACTTGGTCGATCTTTTAGAAGAGTACAATATGATAGCTTTTGACTTTTGTGCTAGATGAGTGGAGGATGGGGAAACAATTAACAATTAAACCACAATTTATTGAACGTCCTCATGCTATATAGCCAAAGCCAAACATGGATTATATATATATATATATATATATATATATATCGTAGAGATAACTAGTTAGAGGAATTGAGATTGTAGAAATGAGATGTATCCATGCATTGATATGATGTTTTAAGAATCATATATTATTTCAGGGAACCCCCCCCCCCCCCCCCCCCCCCCCCCCC
>NC_025702.1:11008101-11017723 GCF_000633955.1 Camelina sativa | reverse complement strand
GCACAAGCACAAAGTTCTATCACCAATCATGCATGAACCTTAGATACGAGTATAAAGTCCTCTAGTACGTGACACACAAATGAATTTTGGAAGATCAAACATATTTCAGGTTTTTGATAAATTGTGTAAAAGAAAGGCATATATCATTATTGATGATTTGATGGAAGCAATTTGCCAATCAGCCGATTAAAATGATGCAAAAAACATTATTAACCAACAAATATCGTATAATTCAAACCAGAACCTTTATACTAGGACCCCATTTAAAATAATATAGAGTAGGAATATTTTGTTCGGACAGAATTTGTTTTTCCACTGGAAACACTTAAATATTATAGGATAGATTTTTCTATGGCTAGACAATTTTAATATAGTTTTGTTTTTATCTTTTTAAGTAAATGTCTTAATGCGACAAGATATTTCTAGCCTCATTTCTACATATCCTTTATAATATATCTTCAAAGTCCATTACCTAAGTTGGAAATGTCTTATTTTCTATACCGCCTAAGTGTTTTTATTTTGGTCTACAAACAAAAGATATTTCCCCACACAGAGAAAAAAATAAGAGGTTGAACAAGTACCATGTCACGCTCTCGTCTTGGAAGAAATGAGAGGTCGGAGTAACACAAGTGTGTGCCTAAGTGGCAACGTCTAAGATTTATTATCAGAAAGATTCCTCAGCGATAAGTAATCAAAATTGAAAAGAAAAAAAAATAAATAAATGGTCTCGTACACGGAACCTCTTAACACCAACATATTGACCATTGAGTCCTCTGTCCAGATACATAGCGAAAGACCAATATTCGCATGGTACAAGCGTCATTTCGTACTTTAGCCACTCATAGAACGTCACGCGTCATAATCTTAGACTCTCTAGATCGGACGGTGGTGGGGGTGGTCAAGTTTCTTTTCGCTAGATAAAATTTGGTTTAGTTCTGTAAACCGATTAGGAACATGTTTTTTAATTCAGAAAATTGAGTAATAATTTACCTGAATATAACAAATTACATCCACTAATATCAAGAAATTTTATAATAAACTGGTGAAATACCGATTTAAACTATTCAATTACGGGTCGGTTAATAGATCACGTAAACCGAATGGTTAAGTAAGTCGGTTAACCTCGTATGATATTTTGTTTTAGCTGAGCGTAATAGAAGTATTAATAGCGTGTACGCTGGTGTACCGAACAAGTGTTATAGACTCGCACCGTGTAAAGAAAAGAAAAAAAAGAAGAAGAAAGAATCGGACCGGAGAGAGAGAGAGATAAGGGAGGGTGAAAAGAAAGAAAAAAAAAATCAAAGCACACAACACCATATCCATTTGTTTTTTTTCTTCATTTCTCTCTCTCTTCTTCGTTCTTCTTCGACCTTACTCATTTTGATCCTGTGTTACGCTTCAATCGAGCTCGGTGAGTTTTTCTTTTCTTTTCACTTAGTCTCTGTATTCGAATTCTTTCGGTTTCTTGTGTTGGTTCTGTGATGTTTGTTCTTGAAGCTGTATTTGTTGGAAAAGCTAGGGTTTTGTGTTTTTACTTGTTTCTTTGGTTTTAGTTCGAATTTGTGCCATTTATGAGGTTTCAGATCGTGAATTTCGTGTGGATTTTGCTCTTTTTTTGTTAGTATTAAAAGTCAATTTTCATTTGTTCATTTCTGTGTAGTGTTTCGCTTTGTCTCCGTCTTCTTTAGTAGCTTTCTTTTGATCGGAGCTAAGTTTGAATTTTTAACTTTCTGAGCTTATACTTGTGTTTGGGAGCTCTCACTTATCTTTTATTTTTATCATCTTTTTTGTTAATCGAATTCAAGCTTTATCTTGTTAAGCTTTACAAGTGATGGGTTCACTTTGCTTTTCGATTTTATTTGTTTGTAAATCTTTTTGTATTTTGTCTGAATTGTTCCATTGAAGTTCTTGAGCTTCATTTGGTAACAGTTTTATGAGTGTAGCTGTTTCTTCAGGTTGAGTGATTGGATTGTTTTACTAACTCTCCTTTTTTTTTTTTTTTATTGTTGAAATTTTTCTTTGATGATGTAGGAAGTCATGGCTATGGCCACAAGGGTGCTGGCTCAATCTACTCCACCGTCTTTGGCCTGTTACCAGAGGAATGTCCCCTCACGTGGTTCTGGTAGATCGAGAAGATCGGTGAAAATGATGTGTAGTCAGCTACAAGTCTCTGGCTCAAGAATGCAAGGGTTTATGGGATTACGTGGGAGCAATGCCTTAGACACTTTAGGAAGTACCCGTCAAGATTTCCATTCCAAGGTGCGGCAGGCAATGAATGTCCCCAAGGGGAAAGCCAGCCGGTGTACCGTGAAAGCAATGTTTGAAAGATTTACGGAGAAGGCTATCAAAGTTATTATGCTTGCTCAGGAGGAAGCTAGAAGACTAGGCCACAATTTTGTGGGAACCGAACAAATTCTTCTTGGTCTCATTGGTGAAGGTACTGGTATTGCTGCTAAAGTTTTGAAATCCATGGGGATTAACTTAAAAGATGCACGTGTGGAGGTTGAGAAGATCATTGGAAGGGGCAGTGGTTTTGTTGCTGTTGAGATCCCTTTCACTCCTCGTGCCAAGCGTGTTCTTGAACTCTCACTAGAGGAAGCTCGCCAACTTGGTAAGTTGTTAACACCCTTCCTCTACAACAAGTCTTTTGCTTTAGTCTGGAGTCTCTATGTGGGTTCATTGTGAAGTGTATTATTATCCACTGTGTTTATTGTGTACAGTTAAGTATTATTATCCCGGCGTAGTGAAGAGTGGGGCATAAAATATTTTATTTATACTTTAAATACCTTTCTCAACTTGTTTTTTGTCCAGCTTTCCTGCTGTTAGCTGGTTTGGCATGGGCTGCTTATTTAATTTTACACCCTACTTAGCGTTCCTATTCCCTTGTGCTAATTACTTGTGTTGAATATCAGGTCACAATTACATTGGATCCGAGCACCTTCTGCTTGGGTTGCTGCGTGAAGGTGAAGGTGTTGCAGCTAGAGTCCTTGAGAATTTAGGTGCTGATCCTAGTAATATTCGCACTCAGGTAAAGCAGTCATCTTATTTAATAAACTGATAGTTTCAAGTTTTGTTTTTTATATGTTTTTGAAATTTATATTTAAAAAAATCTAACTTAATTGAATTGGATGGCTAGGTGATACGCATGGTGGGTGAGAACAATGAGGTAACTGCTAACGTTGGGGGAGGAAGCAGTAACAATAAGATGCCAACCCTTGAAGAGTACGGGACAAACTTGACGAAACTGGCTGAGGAGGTAGTTATTTGTTAACCTGACGATATGAGATTCTCTTGAAGAGGCAAGATCAATTGAGACTTAAAATCATAATCTTTTCGTTTGACCTCAGGGTAAATTGGACCCAGTTGTTGGAAGGCAGCCGCAAATAGAACGTGTGGTGCAGATTCTTGGCAGGAGAACCAAGAACAATCCTTGTCTTATTGGAGAACCTGGTGTTGGTAAGACAGCTATTGCTGAAGGACTTGCGCAACGAATTGCCAGTGGAGATGTTCCTGAAACCATTGAGGGGAAGAAGGTAAGCAAGCATGATGTTTGTTTGTGTAGACTAACTTTCTGGCACTTGTTTTTGTGAGAGAATATCCATGCTGATTTGTTTTTCTTACCATAATAATTTGAAAAAAATACTTAAGAGTTTAGAGTCGCCCTTAATTTCCTGTGATTATGCTAGGTAATGCAACAGTGATCTGATGGTTCTTGCCTTTTTTTTTTTGTTTGACATCAGGTTATAACACTTGACATGGGTCTTCTAGTTGCTGGAACAAAATATCGTGGAGAGTTTGAAGAGAGACTAAAAAAGCTTATGGAGGAAATAAGACAGAGCGACGAGATAATCTTGTTTATCGATGAAGTTCATACTTTGATTGGGGCTGGAGCAGCGGAAGGTGCAATTGATGCTGCTAACATTTTGAAACCAGCTCTCGCTAGAGGTGAATTGCAGGTAATTATTCTTTTTCATCCCTTTTACATGACAATGCGCAGTTTTTGTAATTTATCATTGTTAACTTAACTGTTGTATAATCATGACAGTGCATTGGAGCGACAACATTAGATGAATACCGAAAGCACATTGAGAAAGACCCTGCGTTGGAAAGAAGATTCCAGCCAGTTAAAGTACCTGAACCTACAGTGGATGAAACTATTCAAATCCTTAAGGGTCTGCGAGAGCGATATGAAATTCACCACAAGCTTCGTTACACTGACGATTCTTTAGTAGCAGCTGCTCAGTTGTCATACCAGTATATAAGGTGGCTGTTCTCGCAGATTACTTGTTAAAGTTTATGTATGGGTGTCATAAATATTACTTACATCTGACTCTCCTTTGATTCCAGTGATCGTTTCCTTCCTGACAAGGCAATTGACTTGATCGATGAAGCTGGTTCTCGGGTTCGACTTCGTCATGCACAGGTGTGGTGGAATCACATGCCAGGAGTTTGTTAGTTACCATTTTCAATGTTAGATCATTGTTTAACATGATTATTTATGCAGGTCCCGGAGGAAGCTAGGGAGCTTGAGAAGGAGCTTAGGCAGATAACAAAGGAGAAGAATGAAGCTGTCCGTGGCCAAGACTTTGAGAAGGTACATATTGGTTTGTATTAGTTCATTATATAACGTTTTCTTTGTCAATTTAGGGGACAATAAGATGTCTTATGAGATGTAAATTTTTGTTTCAGGCTGGGACACTTAGGGATAGAGAAATTGAGCTTAGAGCTGAGGTATCTGCTATCCAAGCAAAAGGAAAGGAAATGAGCAAAGCAGAGAGTGAGACCGGTGAGGAAGGTCCTATGGTCACGGAGTCAGACATCCAACACATTGTATCTTCATGGACTGGTATTCCCGTAGAGAAAGTATCAACTGATGAGTCTGATCGCCTTCTCAAGATGGAAGAAACCCTCCACAAACGTATCATAGGCCAAGATGAAGCTGTCAAAGCCATAAGCCGAGCCATTCGCCGTGCACGTGTTGGACTCAAGAACCCTAACCGTCCGATCGCTAGTTTCATATTCTCAGGTCCAACCGGTGTTGGGAAATCCGAGCTTGCCAAAGCTTTGGCAGCTTACTACTTTGGTTCTGAAGAAGCCATGATTCGTCTAGATATGAGTGAGTTCATGGAGAGGCACACTGTCTCCAAACTCATCGGTTCACCTCCTGGATACGTCGGATACACTGAAGGAGGTCAGCTAACAGAAGCGGTTAGACGTCGCCCTTACACAGTCGTTCTGTTCGACGAGATCGAGAAAGCCCATCCAGATGTTTTCAACATGATGCTTCAAATCCTTGAAGATGGTAGATTAACAGACAGCAAAGGAAGAACAGTTGACTTCAAAAACACACTTCTCATCATGACATCGAACGTTGGAAGTAGCGTGATCGAGAAAGGAGGAAGACGTATTGGGTTCGACTTGGACTACGACGAGAAAGACAGCAGTTACAACAGAATCAAGAGCCTTGTGACAGAGGAGCTGAAGCAGTACTTCAGACCAGAGTTCCTGAACAGGCTAGACGAGATGATTGTGTTCAGACAGCTAACAAAACTGGAAGTGAAAGAAATTGCTGACATCCTGTTGAAGGAAGTGTTCGAGAGACTGAAGAAGAAAGAGATTGAGCTTCAGGTGACTGAGAGGTTCAAAGAGAGAGTAGTAGACGAAGGTTACAACCCTAGCTATGGAGCGAGACCTTTGAGAAGAGCCATCATGAGGCTGTTAGAGGATAGTATGGCAGAGAAAATGCTAGCGAGAGAGATCAAAGAAGGAGACTCAGTGATTGTGGACGTTGACGCTGAAGGTACCGTAACTGTGCTGAATGGTGGAAGTGGAACTCCCACTACATCCTTGGAGGAGCAGGAAGATTCTCTCCCCGTTGCTTGAATAAAAATGGCAAAAGTGCGTTTCTCTTCTTTTGCTTTGCCCCCTAAATGAATTATGGCAAGAGAATTTGGGAGGGGGCTTTCTTAATATACATTTTCTAAATATATAAAAAAAAATGTAATGTATAGATGACATTGTGTAGCTTCTTGTTCAATGCTTTTTAAGGACTTTTCTTTGGTTCCAAGAGGAGCGTTTATATTGGGTTTCAAACTCCAAAGAGTGTTTAGGATTAAGTTGGAAACAAAGAATTACATATGGAATCGGTCAAACCGTAACAAGGCCATGAAGACCTAAGAGAAATGAAAAATTATATGTTGAACATACCAAATCCTGAAAAAATAGTCTGCTTTTTTCTCCCTGATAAAGAGGAGGGGCGGTGAATGTAACAGACAATTGGTCAATGGGCCTATAGAAAATGATACTAATTTCAACTTACCAAACCGGAGTGAAAGCATTCCATATATCTAAATCGACGAGAAAGAGTTAGCGGGGTACTAGGGTTTTTTAGAAGAAATCTTCGCTCACCACTTGTATTTGACAAAAGACAACAGATCCTCATCTCTGTCATTCCAAGTATGCAACGATTTTCGGGATTACGTGGGAGAAATGCCTTTGACATTTTTGGAAAAACCCGTCTATGTTTCCATTCGAAGGGGAAAGCCAGCCGGTGTGTCCCAAAAGCAATGTTTGAAAGATTCACTGAGAAGGCTATCAAAGTTATTATGCTTGCTCAGGAGGAAGCTAGAAGACTTGGCCACAATTTTGTGGGAACCGAACAAATTCTTCTTCGTCTCATTGGTGAAGGTACTGGAATTGCTGCTAAATTTTTGAAATCCATGGGGATTAACCTAAAAGATGCACGTGTTGAGGTAGAGAATATTATTGGAAGGGGATGTGGCTTTGTTGCTGTTGAGATCCCATTCACTCCACGTGTTCTTGAACTCACTCTAGAGGAAGCTCGCCAACTTGGTAACTACTCCCTTCCTCTATATAGCGCAAGTCTTTTGCTTTAGTCTAGAGTCTCTATGTGGATTGCTTGTTATGTACGGTACCTATTCCCTTGTGTTAACCTGACCCTATGAGATTCCCTTGAAGAGATTAAAACAATTGAGACTTCTTTGCTTCTGACCTTAGGGTAAATTAGACCCAGTTGTTGGAAGGCAGCCACAAATAGAACGTGTGGTGCAAATTCTTGGCATGAGAACCAAGACCAACCCTTGTCTTATTGGAGAACCTGGTGTTCGTAAGACAGCTATTGTTGAAGGACTTGCACATCGTATTGCCAGTGGAGATGTTCCTGAAACCATTAAAGGGAAGAAGGTAAGCAACTAAGCATGAAGGTTTGTCCTGTTCTCATGTCTTGTTGACAAGTTTGCTTATTTAAATAAATCAATGCTTATGAGTCAGTATGATCTGATGGTTTTTGCGTTTTCTTTTTGTTTGACTTCAAGGTTATAACACTTGACATGGGTCTTTTAGTTGCTGGAAAAAAAGATAGTGGAGAGTTTAAACAGAGATTAGAAAAGCTTGTGGAGGAAGTAAGACAGAGCGGCGAGATAATCTTATTTATCAATGAATTGCATACTCTGATTGGGGATGGAGCAGCTGAAGGTGCTATTGACGCAGCTAACATTTTGAAACCAGCATTCGCTAGAGGTGACATGCAGGTACATTATTCTTTTTGATCTGTTTTACATGACAATGCTCTGTAGTTTTTGTAATCTATCATCAGTAATTTAACTATTGTGTAACCATGGCAGTGCATTGGAGCGACAACGTTAGATGAATACATAAAGCACATTGAGAAAGACCTTGCATTGGAAAGAAGATTCGAGCCGGTGAGCGTACCTGAATCTACTGTGGATGAAACTATTCAAATCCTTAAGGGTCTGCGAGAGCGATATGAAATTCACCACAAGCTTCGGTACTGCACTGACGATTCTTTAGTAGCAGCTGCTCAGTTGTCATACCAGTATATAAGGTGGCTGTTCTCGCATATTACTTGTTAAAGTTAATGCAAGGGTTTCATTAGTGTTTGTACCGGGGATTACACAGTTTAAACAAATAAGATTTAGTGGGAAAGAGCGAGCAAGTTCTTTATTAATCGGGAAAAACGTGAGATCGTCACTTAAATAAGTCGAATTAGAGCTTGTTAGTTCACAGACGAACTAGTAAGCTTACAATGACGAACTGAAAACAAGAACGAATTATACGAGAGATAATAGCAGTTTTCGATGCAAAGTATTGCTCTGTAGGTATTGTCTGCGGGTCCGGATCCTTTCTCCAATAGATGTCTCGAGCTATTTATAAGCGAATGTAGAGTTAGAGCACTCTAGGGTTTTCTGTGTGAAATCCCGAGATTGTCCTCCGAGGTTGGCCCATTTCCTTCTATCTCTGGTGAGTCTTTGTTGGGCCGAGTTGGCATATGGGGCAAAGCCCATATCCAACAATAGTCCCCCCCTTAGTCCGGCGAGCGAGGTATTTCTGCGATCGGCGGGCGTACTTTGAGTCTTAACATATGCCTGCTCGGCGTTAGGCGTTCCAGACTGCTTCAAGAAGATCTAACTTTGTGTGGTGATGGTTAAAGCGATAGTTTTTGTTGAGCTCGGAGCTCGTTCTGATGTTGTATGCGTTGAGTGTGTTGTTCTGGAGCGCGAAGCTTGTATGAATGTTATGTGTCTTGAGCACGTCTTTGCGGAGCGTGGCGCCTGGCGCGTGGAGCGTTGAGCGTGGATCTCATCTAGATGTTATGCGCCTTGAGCACGTTTTTACAGAGTGTAGTGCTTGATAATGGATCTGCAATGGTTGAGGACGGAGTTGCCGCACATAGTTCGTAACCAAGGATCAAAGAAATTGAGCCAGACCGGCATGCGGAGATTGAGGTCGGCGAGCTTGAGATTGAGGTCGGCGAATGAGTTTGAGGTCTCCGAGATTGAGGTCGGCGAGCGAGAGAGTGAGATTGAGGTCGCCACCGAGAGTGAGATTGAGTTCGGCGCCGAGAGTGAGATTGAGGTCGGCGAGAGTGAGATCGTCATCGTCGAGGTTGAGGTTGAGATCGGCGAGTGAGATTGAGGTCGCCACCGAGAGTGAGATTGAGCTCGACGCCGAGAGTGAGATTGAGATCAGCGCCGAGAGTGAGATTGAGCTCGGCTTAAAGGGAGATCATTGTCATCGAGGTTGAGATCGTCGTCGTCAAGATTGAGATCGAGATCGGCGAGTGAGATTGAGGTCGCCACCGAGAGTGAGATTGAGCTCGACGTCGAGAGTGAGATTGAGATCGGCGAATGAGTTTGAGGTCGGCGAGACGCTGCACGATGCCCCGGAGTTCGGCAAATCCTCATTCTAGGTCGGCGCTTGTCCTACCATTGGGGCAAGCTCCGAGGTCAACTCCTAAGATGGGTGTTTATGATGTGCGCTCGCATTCCACGTCCAAGCTGGAGGTAGGCACAAAACTGGAGGTCGGCATCAAACTTGAGGTAGGCGCCAAGCTGGAGGTCGGCACCGAAATTGAGGTAGGCCCCTAGGTAGAGGTTGGCATCAAGCTTGAGGTAGGCACCAAGCTGTAGGTTGGCGCTAAGCTGGAGGTCGGCACCAAGCTGTAGGTAGGTGCCAAGAGACTCGAGTGTGAGAGTGTCGAGCGTGAGAGCATCGAGCGTGAGAGTGTCGAGCGTGAGAGCGTCGAGCGTGAGAGCGTCGATTGTGAGGGCGGCGAGCATAAGAATGGCAAGCACGAGAGAGT
>NC_025702.1:11004523-11007294 GCF_000633955.1 Camelina sativa | reverse complement strand
CACAAAACTGGAGGTCGGCACCAAACTTGAGGTAGGCGCCAAGCTGGAGGTCGGCACCGAAATTGAGGTAGGCACCTAGGTAGAGGTTGGCATCAAGCTTGAGGTAGGCACCAAGCTGTAGGTTGGCGCCAAGCTGGAGGTCGGCACCAAGCTGTAGGTAGGTGCCAAGAGACTCGAGTGTGAGAGGGTCGAGCATGAGAGTGTCGAGCGTGAGAGTGTCGAGCGTGAGAGCGTCGAGCGTGAGAGCGTCGAGCGTGAGAGCGTCGATTGTGAGGGCGGCGAGCATAAGAATGGCAAGCACGAGAGAGTCGAGCGTGAGAGCATCGACTGTGAGGGCTGCGAGCATGATAGTGGCAAGCGTGAGAGTTAGCGTGAGAGCGTTTGACTGTGAGGGCGTCGAGCATGAGGGCGACAAGCGCGAGAGAGTCGAGCGTGAGAGCGTCGATTATGAGAGCTGCGAGCATGATAGTGGCAAGCGCGAGTGAGTCGACTATGAGGGCGTCGAGCATGAGGGCGACATTCATTTGAGCGTATGTTTGATATGCAGCAAGGTTTTGTGCTTTACTGGAGTAAAGTGGTAGGCGATGAGCAAGTCTCGCCATACCTTTAGGTGTGGCTTTTGTGTCCGGCTTATCCTGTTGGTGTTTGAGGTTGGCAAGAACTTGCAAGCCGGAGCTTGGCTTATTAGTCCAGGCGCCCTCAAGCTTGTGCGAGACTTGCTCGGCTTTTTGCTTGGTTTCGAGATGTATTTTACGGGGCGAGACGTCTCTCGGCTTACCCTGTTACGTGTTTCGAATACCAAGTTTTAGGTTGGTAGTTGAGATGAGCTCGTCGTACCTTTTAGGTGCGGCCCTGGTGTCCGGCTTACCCTGTGGGTGCCCCGAGGTCGGCAAGAGTGTGCAAGTAAGAACTTGGCTTATTCAAACTTGACCGCCTGCTAGCTGAATGCGAGACTGGGCTCGGCTTTTTTTTGTGCGGATTATTTCACCGTTGCATCCATGTGGAACGCGTTTTTAATCGAACACCTGGCCAGGGTGACGATGTAGAAGCTGGACACTCGTTAAGATGGACTCGTTCGAGAGAGCTTATTTGACTAAGAATACTCTTGCGAGTGTAATTTTTTTTTTTGTAAATGTCTTCTTTTGAAGAGTTGATGAGCTCGGCAAGTGAGCGTTCTTTTTTTTTATTTTTTTTTTTATTTTTTTTTTTTGCTAATGATATTATGATGTTTAACTCACCGTTGATCTTCGGTGTTGAGCTGCGAGTTGGTCGTCGATGTCGAGCTGCGAGGCCATTGTTTGGGTTGGGTTTATGGACAGACCATTGCGTAAAACCCAAATTGTGAAGGTTTGGGGAGCTCTTGCGTGAACCCAACTCCTACGTGGGTGGTTTGTCGTTGGATTGATGACCGGCTTGCAGGTAGTAGAGACGAGCTTGGTAGGTCGACAACATAGATAAGTTTGAAAGGTCAATTGTTTGCCAGGTCGCCAAGTATGAATGTTGGGAAGATCAGAGCTAGTGAGGTCGTTTCTCGCGATATTGGAGATATCAGAGGGTAGCGAATTGGTTTGGGCGAGATCGCCATTGAGAAGGATCAAGAAATAATGGGTTTGCGCCCAACTGGTAGTGTCGCTGCTATTGAAAGAGACTTGTTGAGAGGTCGACAGGCTGGGTATAGTTGCCGCGAGCTTAGCAAGACTTCCCACGAGGTCGCCCGTGGTGGTGTTAGACGACCTGGAGTGCGGCGTGACTGAGACTTCGCAGATCTGGGTCCTGTTAATCTACGCGAAGGTCGCGAGGGCGAGGGAGGCGCTACTGAAGGTGTCGCCTTCACAGGTCGTCGGATCGGAGGTGATGCACATATGGTCGGTAAATCATTAGTTGAGTTCGGCAAATCGCCTATTCTCGATCGGCATATGTCCGATACTTGGTTGTGTGGCGATGACGAAAATGCAGATCGGCTTGCGATTGAGGACGAAACCTCTATGGTTGGAGGGCGGCGCAAGTTGGGGTTTCGCGCGATCAGGATTGAGATCGGTCTTTCGAGCATGGAGGAGGATCGATTGGAGAGGGTGAGCGGTTGTGCGTCAGATTTGGCGAAATCGACACTATGAGTGAGGGGGTCGGCCAATGGAGGTCGGTGGGGCGTTGTACGGTGCCCTAGAGGTCGTCCCTGTGTGGGCGGCATATCTCCAATCCATGTCGGCACTTGTCTAACCGTTAGGGTGAACTCCGAGGTCGGCTCATAATTGGAGGTGGCAAAGTTGACTATACAAGTATATTGGAGGTATATTGGGAGATATGAGCGAGAGAGGTCAGCAGGATATTCTCCAAAGAACAAAACCTAGCCGCCGCTCGTCCCTTCTTTGCCGATAGTCGGTCGGCAGGATATTCTGTTGACCGTCGATCGAGATGACCTGATGGTGGTCGGCGGTCGCCCTGGTTCAGCCCGCGCGCACAGACTTTGAGGGCGGCATCATAAGAAACAAATCTGACCTAGAGGGGGTCTAGGGTTTCCTTCGTGAATTCCCGAGATTGCCCTTTTGCGGGAATTAATGACTTGCTTCCAATCTTGTCGGGCCGAGAATACAACTAACGAATCTCGTTGGGCCGAGTGGCATGTTGGGCATAGCCCATATCCAACAATAGTCCCCCCCCTTAGTCCGGAGAGTGGCAGTCCTTCTGCGATCGGCGGGCATACTTAAATCATCCGTAATATGCCTGCTCGGCACAGATTGTCTCGGTTTGCCTTTGGGGACGAAATTGTTATA
>NC_025702.1:10988801-11004019 GCF_000633955.1 Camelina sativa | reverse complement strand
GCCAATGGAGGTCGGTGGGGCGTTGTACGGTGCCCTAGAGGTCGTCCCTGTGTGGGCGGCATATCTCCAATCCATGTCGGCACTTGTCTAACCGTTAGGGTGAACTCCGAGGTCGGCTCATAATTGGAGGTGGCAAAGTTGACTATACAAGTATATTGGAGGTATATTGGGAGATATGAGCGAGAGAGGTCAGCAGGATATTCTCCAAAGAACAAAACCTAGCCGCCGCTCGTCCCTTCTTTGCCGATAGTCGGTCGGCAGGATATTCTGTTGACCGTCGATCGAGATGACCTGATGGTGGTCGGCGGTCGCCCTTGTTCAGCCCGCGCGCACAGACTTTGAGGGCGGCATCATAAGAAACAAATCTGACCTAGAGGGGGTCTAGGGTTTCCTTCGTGAATTCCCGAGATTGCCCTTTTGCGGGAATTAATGACTTGCTTCCAATCTTGTCGGGCCGAGAATACAACTAACGAATCTCGTTGGGCCGAGTGGCATGTTGGGCATAGCCCATATCCAACAATAGTCCCCCCCCTTAGTCCGGAGAGTGGCAGTCCTTCTGCGATCGGCGGGCATACTTAAATCATCCGTAATATGCCTGCTCGGCACAGATTGTCTCGGTTTGCCTTTGGGGACGAAATTGTTATAGTAGCTCTTTTGTAAATGCCAGGCTCATCTTTCGAGAGACACCGTGAATATCCAACGGTCCTTACTTTGAGCACGGTATTCGATGAATTTCCGGAAACGGGGCATGTCGCAGATCGAGGTGACGGATTATGGCAGTAAAATTTCTGTTTTATTTACTTATTTATGTATCCACTCTCTTCTCCTTCTTCTTCACTTCCCCCACTTCCATAAGAAGGTAACTTTCTCTCTCTTTCTTTTATTTTTATGCTTTTACTTCTTTTTCTTTCTATTTTTCTGTTTAGTTGAGTTACTCCCAAAAACCCCTAGCTTCCGCCGCCGAGCAAGGGATCGGCTTAATGCGGCCACGACTGGGGTCGCCGATGGTCGATTCATTATCGCCGGTTCACCCAGATCGGCGAGGGTCCGCCGTTGCAGATCCGGAATGTCAAGCTCGGCCCTGTGAGATCGGTGGTTCTTCGTTGGGAACATGTGCACGTAATGGGGTCGATCTCGCCGAACGGAGCTCGGCGCCGCTCCTTGGTTTCGTCGATCGAGAGGTCGGCAATCCTAATTTGAGGTTGGACGAGGTCGGCGAGATGGAGCAGGGAGATCGCCGAAGAGGGTTGTGCCATCGGAGATCGGACAATCGAGTTGAGGTCGATCTCGCCAAACTGAGCTCGGCGCCACTCTCAGGTTTCGTCAATCGAGAGGTCGGCGGTTAGTTTGATCGAGGAACGCGGCACGACGACCAAGTTGCGAATGGGGTCACTTGTGACCCGATTGGGATCGATGTGGGCTCACTTGTGACCCGGTCGGCACTTCTCACGGTGATGCTTTCGACGGTATCGATATTGATATTAGGGAAGAGTGGAGTTTTGGTTTCAGCAACAAGGGTTTGACCGACGATCATGATTTTGACGACATTCTTGAGTTTGGTGAAAAGTGGTAGTTTCATGGATCTTTCTTTGGCTAACGAGAGGCCTACTACATCACCCATGGTTGTTACTGGAGGTAGAATGGGCACTCTGAGCGCTCCCAGAGTCGATGGTGTCTCGGTGCTTGTTCCTCTATTGTTGGAGTCAGTTGATTTGATTAAGGTAAGCTTTTTTATATTGTAGCGAGTGTGTCAAGTCGCTCGGCTGTTCGCATGTCCTGGCTAACGAGAGTGTCGATGATAATCTACATCAGATCGTCGAAGTTGTTTCTGCGTCCAGCAAGCAAGGGAGCTGAGAGGGCGGCACCGTCAGTGAAAACTGGAGCCATGGTTTGGAGATGCTGGGCATGTGTGGCAACAAGAGGTTCTGATGGCGTATCGGGCGCTGGTGTAGAGGTTGTGTTGTTCGGAGTAGCGCCCTCGATTGTTGTCGTCGCGGAAGGTGGAGGTGAGAGAGTGGCAGTGTTGGTGACCAGCTGGTCTGCAGCAGGTCCGGCTTCAGCGTGTGCAGCTACGAGAGGCTCAGAGGGCGCGTCGGGCGCTGGTGGAAAGATTGTGCTCGGCAGTGAGCCTTCGGTTGGGCTCGGCAGGGAGCCTTCGGTTGGGCTCTCCAAGGAGTTCGGCAGGGAGCTCAGCGGGGGAACTGTTCGTGTTCTCGTTCGCCCCCATCGCTGTTCCGTTGGCTGCTCCGTTACTTCGTTGAGGTTTTCGCTGGGGTTCGTCATGAGTCTTGAAACTTCGAGGAAGTGAGGATCGTCGGTCTTGATTCGTCAAAAGAAGCGCTTTACTCTTGCCCCACGGTGGGCGCCAATTGTTTGTACCGGGGATTACACAGTTTAAACAAATAAGATTTAGTGGGAAAGAGCGAGCAAGTTCTTTATTAATCGGGGAAAACGTGAGATCGTCACTTAAATAAGTCGAATTAGAGCTTGTTAGTTCACAGACGAACTAGTAAGCTTACAATGACGAACTGAAAACAAGAACGAATTATACGAGAGATAATAGCAGTTTTCGATGCAAAGTATTGCTCTGTAGGTATTGTCTGCGGGTCCGGATCCTTTCTCCAATAGATGTCTCGAGCTATTTATAAGCGAATGTAGAGTTAGAGCACTCTAGGGTTTTCTGTGTGAAATCCCGAGATTGTCCTCCGAGGTTGACCCATTTCCTTCTATCTCTGGTGAGTCTTTGTTGGGCCGAGTTGGCATATGGGGCAAAGCCCATATCCAACAATTAGTATTACTTATATCTCACTCTCCTTTGATTTCAGTGATCGTTTCCTTCCTGACAAGGCAATTGACTTAATCGATGAAGCTGGTTCTTGGGTTCAACTTCGTCATGCACAGGTGTGGTGGAATCACATGCTAGGTGTCTTTTAGTTACCATTTTCATTGTTTAACATGATTTTTTAATGCAGGTCCCGGAGGAAGCTTGGGAGCTTGAGAAAGAGCTTAGGCAGATAAGAAAGGAGAAGAATGAAGCTGTCCGTGGCCAAGATTTTGAGAAGGTACATATTGGTTTGTATTTATTCATTATTTCCATTATATAAAGTTTTCTTTAATTGTCAATTTAGGGGACAATAAGATGTCTTATGAGATGTAAAACATTTTCGTTTCAGGCTGGGGCACTTCGGGATAGAGAGATTGAACTTAGAGCTGAGGTATCTGCTATCAAAGCAAAAGGAAAGGAAATGAGCAAAGCAGAGAGTGAGACCGGTGAGGAAGGTCCTATGGTCACGGAGTCAGACATCCAACACAATGTATCTTCATGGACTGGTATTCCCGTAGATAAAGTATCTACCGATGAGTCTGGTCACCTTCTCAAGATGGAAGAAACTATTCAAATCCTCAAGGGGTCTCTCTGAGAGCGATATGAAATAATTCACTACAAGCGCTTAGTTACGAAAAGAAGTAATTTTCATTAAGGAAAAGGTTTAAGATATATTCTCTATTTAAAATATATAATTTCTGTTCTTTTTTTAAATATTGATAGTGGTGGCTCTATCCATGATACTCAATTTAAGAGTTTTTTTTTCAAAATTACCACTTTTAATCTATATTTTAGATTTTTTATATATAAACCCTATAAAAATAATATACAACATTATACACATTTTATACATCCTTTAAAAATTAGAAATATTTTTAATAATATTTTATACATGCAATTCATTTTTTTCGTTAGTTTTTCTTTTTGGTTAAGAAAAAAATAAAAAGAATTTTATATATACATATCTAAAAATATGTTTAATTATTTTTAAAAAGGAAATTTGTTTGTTTTTTATATGTGTAATTAAGAAATTTGATGGATAGATTTAACAGTTGTTGACACGTATAGTGATCATGTTAACTAAAACAAATTTAGAATAACCAAATAATATATAATAAAATTGGACTATTGCTGTCGAAAAAGGGGTACTCAAATACGTTAACATACAATAGTTTAGATTATTACAACGACAATTATCCATAACTAAAAAAAAAAAAAATTAAAATCCAATAGAATACATTGCTAATCATATTGGAACCTAGCTAGCTTAAGGAAAACTGAAATTGATATAACATGGGATTAAGAGAACACGTTTCATAATGAATTTGGTATTAGTGTAGAGGAAAGCGATGTCACATAGTGGAACCTAGCTAGTGCCAGTTGCACAGGTACTATTAGATCTTCGTAGATTTTGTATAGATTCGTGATATGAATGGAAAAAACAAAGGAGGAGTCGTACCATTACAAAACTCTTATTAGTTTTAATTTTAATAAATGACTTTTAGTTATTTTATTGCATTGTAGGCGATGATATTTGATTTAGTAAATGTTATCTCTCGTATCATGCGGATGGAGACCTCTCTATGTATATATATATCGTATATTGAAATGTACGTTAGTCTATCTCTAGGTTGATTTATTTTTATTAAACATTAACAGTTCGATCATAGTGACGACTGAGGTGAATACAGACATGCGAATTGTTGTACAAAGTTTATATTCTTAATAGTCTTTCATCGAGACGTGAAAGTAAAAAAAAAACAAAAAAAATCGAACGAGTAAATTGGTCAAGTAACAAATGTTTAATTAATGGAGGAAATATATAACACTTCAAATTCATTTTCAAATCGTTCTTAAGTAACTGGTCTCGTGTACCTTTCTTATGATTAAATGTAGTCTTGAATCAAAAGAGTAGTACAAATAATAGATCAGCGAGCCGCTAATTAAATGCGTTGGATAAAAAATAAAGGTTTTGTGCAAAGTATTTGATTAGAAAAAGAAGCTGGTCGGGGGGCTTCTACAAAATAACTACACTTCGGACTTTAGTATACTCTTTAATATTCTCACTGGCCAAACTCTATCTAATACGCTTCATATCATAGTGAAGTATGTGTTTCAGGCCACGATATATGTCATATGGCGTGAACGCAACAGAAGAAGATTTGGTGAGTTCGCAAGCTCTTCGACAAACCTCATTAAAGACATTGATCAAACGGTGAGGAACAAATTACTCTCCCTTCAAAAGCATGGTTCGAAGAAGCATATATCAGGATGGGTTGTTTCGTGGTTTGGCTCAAGATCAAAAGCTATACTTGCTCTGAATTTCAATTACTTTGCCTTGTTTTCAGCATATTTAGGTAAAGGATGCATATAACGTGAACAGGGTTTTTTTGGGTGAATAAATTTTACATTCATTTCAAAAAAAAAAAAAAAAAAGGCAGAAAGAAAGAGATATTGGTGAAGAAAGTATGATGCCAATAAATGTTTAATTTCCTCATCCGGATGAGATTAACATGCATGAATCATGATGATGTCTATCATATTTATAAATTTACAAGCCTCTTGCGGACCTTTGACGTGAAAAACATGTCAAATACAAGACAAGTTTACAACCATGCATATATAGCGTACATCATAATATAAACTCCATAAACCCCATACAACCATGCGTATATATATATTTAGATGCATTTGGTAGAAAAATGGACTACGCTACAAATTGATTTGTATATATTTTGCAACATTTATTGACGAATACAATACTCTTTGAAAGAATGTATCACTTAACTTTATTTTTGTTACAATTGATAATTATAGCTAGATTCGCATTATATTATCATAAATTATGTGTCATTGCAACAATTAGAAGAAAATGTCAAAAATAATAGTACTAAATAGTCTACATAATTAAGAACATAGTTGCCGATAAATTTGAGAGGATAATTAATTATACGTATTTTTCTTTATCGTAAAAGTATCCGATTTTTATTTTTCTTGAAGAGTACCCCGATTATATCGAAACAAAAAGGGTATTTATGATTATTTGTCTTCTTTGTATACCCAACGGTATCATGGGATTGGACTTCACACCTTATTTATTTATTTTTATTTTTTTTATCTTTTCTTTTGTCTTTTATGAAAAGGATATGTCCTATGTCGATCCAAAGTGGGAAACGGACAAAACCTTTTATTTTATTTTTTCTTACATAAATAGACAACAATTTGTATTACGGTATCCACATACATATTATTTGATGAGAAACATCACGCGGCATTACATTTTTAAATCTGAATAGTACAGTATCTAAAATCTAGTCTTTATGTCCGATTAGTTAAACTGTGCATATAGATCTTGGTTCTGTAATATTTTGGACTTTAGCTGTGGCGGTACGTTTTGGAATGTCACAAGGTAATATAAAGATCAAAACTATATGATTGATATAATTGCCTTCTTGTTGTTGTACATTAACTTTTTGATGTATATGTGTTACAGGCCCGACCCTCTTATGAGGTACAACAAGCCTTTGCATTAGGTTACTTCTAAATATAGTTCTTTTAGGGCCACACAAGTTTTGAATGCTTACTTTTGGCTGGTCAACACAAATGCATCAAAATTGGTTTAGTAAACATGTTCATCAAGTTCAACCACGTGGTCGTTCTTTCTTACATTTAATGGGTTTTGTTGATTAACTTTTTTTATTTTTCAACCAAATATTAAATAAATTAAAAAATTACTTCAAGATTGGTTGTCCAAACAGGAGGATAATAGTTTACAAAAGAAGTTTCAAAAATTAAAGATCTTGAGGAACGGGCTAAACAATCTATCCTGACATTGGACTCACGAGGGATTCTGATCAAGGTAAACGAAGGAAAAAATGATCGGAGCAAGGAGAATTCTTCCAGCAGATTTGAGAAGGTCGGCCAGTCATCGGGTAGCTGCAACATCGCGATTAATTCTGCACAATCCGTCTTGAAGGCTTGACAATCAACCCCAGCCGCCAACAAGGACTCCATAGCCCACATCAGAGCTTGTAACTTCGCATGTAAAGGGGTTGGGCCACGTCTATGACTTCGTGCGCCCAGAAGAAGCGTTGAATCTTCACCATCACAATACCACCAACCCATACCCTGGAATGGATCTGAACCTTTCCATGAACCATCAACCTGACAGCGTGGAGAGGGCACCCGCACCTCTTGAGGAACCAGGGGATACTGATAACCCCCGAGAAAGATTTGGCCTCCTCCCACAGTAACCTGTCATTAATCTCCTGGTTAACTTTTATTCATTTATTGATTTGTTGATTAACTTTTTAATTGGTACTTTTATTCATTTTTTTTTCACGTTATGAGCTTATAATTCTTAGTATTAGAATTAAAAAGTCTAAGGGGGGTGTATTCAACTTGACATTTTAAGTGATTTGTGTGAAATTTACAAATTCTATGTTATTCAATCATAGATTTTAAAAAGTCTATTAAAATCCACTGTTATTGAACTGATGATTTAAAAATCTACTTTAAAATCTATTAAAATCTCTTGTTATTGAACTGATGATTTAAAAATCTATTTTAATAATTTTGGATTCTGGAGGATTTGTTTAGTTAAAAATACAGAAATCCAAATCTCATGGTTTTAGGTGGGATTTGAAAGAATTTTACAGAAAATCATGTGAACTTCCNCGTTTCATAATGAATTTGGTATTAGTGTAGAGGAAAGCGATGTCACATAGTGGAACCTAGCTAGTGCCAGTTGCACAGGTACTATTAGATCTTCGTAGATTTTGTATAGATTCGTGATATGAATGGAAAAAACAAAGGAGGAGTCGTACCATTACAAAACTCTTATTAGTTTTAATTTTAATAAATGACTTTTAGTTATTTTATTGCATTGTAGGCGATGATATTTGATTTAGTAAATGTTATCTCTCGTATCATGCGGATGGAGACCTCTCTATGTATATATATATCGTATATTGAAATGTACGTTAGTCTATCTCTAGGTTGATTTATTTTTATTAAACATTAACAGTTCGATCATAGTGACGACTGAGGTGAATACAGACATGCGAATTGTTGTACAAAGTTTATATTCTTAATAGTCTTTCATCGAGACGTGAAAGTAAAAAAAAAACAAAAAAAATCGAACGAGTAAATTGGTCAAGTAACAAATGTTTAATTAATGGAGGAAATATATAACACTTCAAATTCATTTTCAAATCGTTCTTAAGTAACTGGTCTCGTGTACCTTTCTTATGATTAAATGTAGTCTTGAATCAAAAGAGTAGTACAAATAATAGATCAGCGAGCCGCTAATTAAATGCGTTGGATAAAAAATAAAGGTTTTGTGCAAAGTATTTGATTAGAAAAAGAAGCTGGTCGGGGGGCTTCTACAAAATAACTACACTTCGGACTTTAGTATACTCTTTAATATTCTCACTGGCCAAACTCTATCTAATACGCTTCATATCATAGTGAAGTATGTGTTTCAGGCCACGATATATGTCATATGGCGTGAACGCAACAGAAGAAGATTTGGTGAGTTCGCAAGCTCTTCGACAAACCTCATTAAAGACATTGATCAAACGGTGAGGAACAAATTACTCTCCCTTCAAAAGCATGGTTCGAAGAAGCATATATCAGGATGGGTTGTTTCGTGGTTTGGCTCAAGATCAAAAGCTATACTTGCTCTGAATTTCAATTACTTTGCCTTGTTTTCAGCATATTTAGGTAAAGGATGCATATAACGTGAACAGGGTTTTTTTGGGTGAATAAATTTTACATTCATTTCAAAAAAAAAAAAAAAAAAGGCAGAAAGAAAGAGATATTGGTGAAGAAAGTATGATGCCAATAAATGTTTAATTTCCTCATCCGGATGAGATTAACATGCATGAATCATGATGATGTCTATCATATTTATAAATTTACAAGCCTCTTGCGGACCTTTGACGTGAAAAACATGTCAAATACAAGACAAGTTTACAACCATGCATATATAGCGTACATCATAATATAAACTCCATAAACCCCATACAACCATGCGTATATATATATTTAGATGCATTTGGTAGAAAAATGGACTACGCTACAAATTGATTTGTATATATTTTGCAACATTTATTGACGAATACAATACTCTTTGAAAGAATGTATCACTTAACTTTATTTTTGTTACAATTGATAATTATAGCTAGATTCGCATTATATTATCATAAATTATGTGTCATTGCAACAATTAGAAGAAAATGTCAAAAATAATAGTACTAAATAGTCTACATAATTAAGAACATAGTTGCCGATAAATTTGAGAGGATAATTAATTATACGTATTTTTCTTTATCGTAAAAGTATCCGATTTTTATTTTTCTTGAAGAGTACCCCGATTATATCGAAACAAAAAGGGTATTTATGATTATTTGTCTTCTTTGTATACCCAACGGTATCATGGGATTGGACTTCACACCTTATTTATTTATTTTTATTTTTTTTATCTTTTCTTTTGTCTTTTATGAAAAGGATATGTCCTATGTCGATCCAAAGTGGGAAACGGACAAAACCTTTTATTTTATTTTTTCTTACATAAATAGACAACAATTTGTATTACGGTATCCACATACATATTATTTGATGAGAAACATCACGCGGCATTACATTTTTAAATCTGAATAGTACAGTATCTAAAATCTAGTCTTTATGTCCGATTAGTTAAACTGTGCATATAGATCTTGGTTCTGTAATATTTTGGACTTTAGCTGTGGCGGTACGTTTTGGAATGTCACAAGGTAATATAAAGATCAAAACTATATGATTGATATAATTGCCTTCTTGTTGTTGTACATTAACTTTTTGATGTATATGTGTTACAGGCCCGACCCTCTTATGAGGTACAACAAGCCTTTGCATTAGGTTACTTCTAAATATAGTTCTTTTAGGGCCACACAAGTTTTGAATGCTTACTTTTGGCTGGTCAACACAAATGCATCAAAATTGGTTTAGTAAACATGTTCATCAAGTTCAACCACGTGGTCGTTCTTTCTTACATTTAATGGGTTTTGTTGATTAACTTTTTTTATTTTTCAACCAAATATTAAATAAATTAAAAAATTACTTCAAGATTGGTTGTCCAAACAGGAGGATAATAGTTTACAAAAGAAGTTTCAAAAATTAAAGATCTTGAGGAACGGGCTAAACAATCTATCCTGACATTGGACTCACGAGGGATTCTGATCAAGGTAAACGAAGGAAAAAATGATCGGAGCAAGGAGAATTCTTCCAGCAGATTTGAGAAGGTCGGCCAGTCATCGGGTAGCTGCAACATCGCGATTAATTCTGCACAATCCGTCTTGAAGGCTTGACAATCAACCCCAGCCGCCAACAAGGACTCCATAGCCCACATCAGAGCTTGTAACTTCGCATGTAAAGGGGTTGGGCCACGTCTATGACTTCGTGCGCCCAGAAGAAGCGTTGAATCTTCACCATCACAATACCACCAACCCATACCCTGGAATGGATCTGAACCTTTCCATGAACCATCAACCTGACAGCGTGGAGAGGGCACCCGCACCTCTTGAGGAACCAGGGGATACTGATAACCCCCGAGAAAGATTTGGCCTCCTCCCACAGTAACCTGTCATTAATCTCCTGGTTAACTTTTATTCATTTATTGATTTGTTGATTAACTTTTTAATTGGTACTTTTATTCATTTTTTTTTCACGTTATGAGCTTATAATTCTTAGTATTAGAATTAAAAAGTCTAAGGGGGGTGTATTCAACTTGACATTTTAAGTGATTTGTGTGAAATTTACAAATTCTATGTTATTCAATCATAGATTTTAAAAAGTCTATTAAAATCCACTGTTATTGAACTGATGATTTAAAAATCTACTTTAAAATCTATTAAAATCTCTTGTTATTGAACTGATGATTTAAAAATCTATTTTAATAATTTTGGATTCTGGAGGATTTGTTTAGTTAAAAATACAGAAATCCAAATCTCATGGTTTTAGGTGGGATTTGAAAGAATTTTACAGAAAATCATGTGAACTTCCCTAAAATCTATCAAAATTCTAAATTTCCTAAATTCCATCAAATTCTCCAAAATCATGGTTTGAATACACCCTCCTAACTAAATGATTGATCATCATTTTATTAATTTGACTAAATTTTAGAACATGGTTTTATTACTTGTAGCTTCTTATTATCATTATTATTTTTTAAATAACCTTTTAAGGTGTCCTTCAGTAACTAAAAAGAAAATACAAGGATTCATTACCTAAAAAAAAAGAAATAGACAAGTATTCCATGAATTTGCATTGGAAAAAACAGAAATTGTCTAAGAATTAATGATGAAAGATGATCATCTAGTCACCTAATTTTTGAAAATCATCATTATCTGCTTAAATTTTAATTTTTACTCTTCCATATGGTNATTTATTTTTATTAAACATTAACAGTTCGATCATAGTGACGACTGAGGTGAATACAGACATGCGAATTGTTGTACAAAGTTTATATTCTTAATAGTCTTTCATCGAGACGTGAAAGTAAAAAAAAAACAAAAAAAATCGAACGAGTAAATTGGTCAAGTAACAAATGTTTAATTAATGGAGGAAATATATAACACTTCAAATTCATTTTCAAATCGTTCTTAAGTAACTGGTCTCGTGTACCTTTCTTATGATTAAATGTAGTCTTGAATCAAAAGAGTAGTACAAATAATAGATCAGCGAGCCGCTAATTAAATGCGTTGGATAAAAAATAAAGGTTTTGTGCAAAGTATTTGATTAGAAAAAGAAGCTGGTCGGGGGGCTTCTACAAAATAACTACACTTCGGACTTTAGTATACTCTTTAATATTCTCACTGGCCAAACTCTATCTAATACGCTTCATATCATAGTGAAGTATGTGTTTCAGGCCACGATATATGTCATATGGCGTGAACGCAACAGAAGAAGATTTGGTGAGTTCGCAAGCTCTTCGACAAACCTCATTAAAGACATTGATCAAACGGTGAGGAACAAATTACTCTCCCTTCAAAAGCATGGTTCGAAGAAGCATATATCAGGATGGGTTGTTTCGTGGTTTGGCTCAAGATCAAAAGCTATACTTGCTCTGAATTTCAATTACTTTGCCTTGTTTTCAGCATATTTAGGTAAAGGATGCATATAACGTGAACAGGGTTTTTTTGGGTGAATAAATTTTACATTCATTTCAAAAAAAAAAAAAAAAAAGGCAGAAAGAAAGAGATATTGGTGAAGAAAGTATGATGCCAATAAATGTTTAATTTCCTCATCCGGATGAGATTAACATGCATGAATCATGATGATGTCTATCATATTTATAAATTTACAAGCCTCTTGCGGACCTTTGACGTGAAAAACATGTCAAATACAAGACAAGTTTACAACCATGCATATATAGCGTACATCATAATATAAACTCCATAAACCCCATACAACCATGCGTATATATATATTTAGATGCATTTGGTAGAAAAATGGACTACGCTACAAATTGATTTGTATATATTTTGCAACATTTATTGACGAATACAATACTCTTTGAAAGAATGTATCACTTAACTTTATTTTTGTTACAATTGATAATTATAGCTAGATTCGCATTATATTATCATAAATTATGTGTCATTGCAACAATTAGAAGAAAATGTCAAAAATAATAGTACTAAATAGTCTACATAATTAAGAACATAGTTGCCGATAAATTTGAGAGGATAATTAATTATACGTATTTTTCTTTATCGTAAAAGTATCCGATTTTTATTTTTCTTGAAGAGTACCCCGATTATATCGAAACAAAAAGGGTATTTATGATTATTTGTCTTCTTTGTATACCCAACGGTATCATGGGATTGGACTTCACACCTTATTTATTTATTTTTATTTTTTTTATCTTTTCTTTTGTCTTTTATGAAAAGGATATGTCCTATGTCGATCCAAAGTGGGAAACGGACAAAACCTTTTATTTTATTTTTTCTTACATAAATAGACAACAATTTGTATTACGGTATCCACATACATATTATTTGATGAGAAACATCACGCGGCATTACATTTTTAAATCTGAATAGTACAGTATCTAAAATCTAGTCTTTATGTCCGATTAGTTAAACTGTGCATATAGATCTTGGTTCTGTAATATTTTGGACTTTAGCTGTGGCGGTACGTTTTGGAATGTCACAAGGTAATATAAAGATCAAAACTATATGATTGATATAATTGCCTTCTTGTTGTTGTACATTAACTTTTTGATGTATATGTGTTACAGGCCCGACCCTCTTATGAGGTACAACAAGCCTTTGCATTAGGTTACTTCTAAATATAGTTCTTTTAGGGCCACACAAGTTTTGAATGCTTACTTTTGGCTGGTCAACACAAATGCATCAAAATTGGTTTAGTAAACATGTTCATCAAGTTCAACCACGTGGTCGTTCTTTCTTACATTTAATGGGTTTTGTTGATTAACTTTTTTTATTTTTCAACCAAATATTAAATAAATTAAAAAATTACTTCAAGATTGGTTGTCCAAACAGGAGGATAATAGTTTACAAAAGAAGTTTCAAAAATTAAAGATCTTGAGGAACGGGCTAAACAATCTATCCTGACATTGGACTCACGAGGGATTCTGATCAAGGTAAACGAAGGAAAAAATGATCGGAGCAAGGAGAATTCTTCCAGCAGATTTGAGAAGGTCGGCCAGTCATCGGGTAGCTGCAACATCGCGATTAATTCTGCACAATCCGTCTTGAAGGCTTGACAATCAACCCCAGCCGCCAACAAGGACTCCATAGCCCACATCAGAGCTTGTAACTTCGCATGTAAAGGGGTTGGGCCACGTCTATGACTTCGTGCGCCCAGAAGAAGCGTTGAATCTTCACCATCACAATACCACCAACCCATACCCTGGAATGGATCTGAACCTTTCCATGAACCATCAACCTGACAGCGTGGAGAGGGCACCCGCACCTCTTGAGGAACCAGGGGATACTGATAACCCCCGAGAAAGATTTGGCCTCCTCCCACAGTAACCTGTCATTAATCTCCTGGTTAACTTTTATTCATTTATTGATTTGTTGATTAACTTTTTAATTGGTACTTTTATTCATTTTTTTTTCACGTTATGAGCTTATAATTCTTAGTATTAGAATTAAAAAGTCTAAGGGGGGTGTATTCAACTTGACATTTTAAGTGATTTGTGTGAAATTTACAAATTCTATGTTATTCAATCATAGATTTTAAAAAGTCTATTAAAATCCACTGTTATTGAACTGATGATTTAAAAATCTACTTTAAAATCTATTAAAATCTCTTGTTATTGAACTGATGATTTAAAAATCTATTTTAATAATTTTGGATTCTGGAGGATTTGTTTAGTTAAAAATACAGAAATCCAAATCTCATGGTTTTAGGTGGGATTTGAAAGAATTTTACAGAAAATCATGTGAACTTCCCTAAAATCTATCAAAATTCTAAATTTCCTAAATTCCATCAAATTCTCCAAAATCATGGTTTGAATACACCCTCCTAACTAAATGATTGATCATCATTTTATTAATTTGACTAAATTTTAGAACATGGTTTTATTACTTGTAGCTTCTTATTATCATTATTATTTTTTAAATAACCTTTTAAGGTGTCCTTCAGTAACTAAAAAGAAAATACAAGGATTCATTACCTAAAAAAAAAGAAATAGACAAGTATTCCATGAATTTGCATTGGAAAAAACAGAAATTGTCTAAGAATTAATGATGAAAGATGATCATCTAGTCACCTAATTTTTGAAAATCATCATTATCTGCTTAAATTTTAATTTTTACTCTTCCATATGGTTACTCAATGCAATTACTTCAATAAACAATTTTTGTATTTTATATATAGTATCATAACAGAAATTACCCGCCAAAATGTGGTGATAATCTCTTGACAAATAATTTGTCCAAAAATATAAAATCTTCTTGTCAAATAAAGGATATTTTCAATATATGTACGTATTGTAAATGTTTACTGTAATGGATGATTTTATTGAGTACAATCGAGTAGCTATATATACACATAGAGAGAATTCTAGACTATTCTATACTATATAATTACATGATATTATTTACATAATTAGAAGATATGATTGATCTTGAATATGTGATCGAATAAATCATTTATCATGATTGATCCTTAATACGCCCCCTCAAGATGGAGGGACTTGGTGTAACTCCAATCTTGCTGGACATATGAATGAATGGTGCACGAGACAAAGGTTTGGTTAATGCATCCGCCAGTTGGTCCTTGGTAAAGACATAGACAACACGAAGAGCTCCAGCCTGAACCTGACTGCGAATGAAGTGGTAGTCCAAAGCAATGTGTTTCATCCTTGAGTGAAAAACCG
>NC_025702.1:10968297-10988614 GCF_000633955.1 Camelina sativa | reverse complement strand
AAAAAAAAAAGGCAGAAAGAAAGAGATATTGGTGAAGAAAGTATGATGCCAATAAATGTTTAATTTCCTCATCCGGATGAGATTAACATGCATGAATCATGATGATGTCTATCATATTTATAAATTTACAAGCCTCTTGCGGACCTTTGACGTGAAAAACATGTCAAATACAAGACAAGTTTACAACCATGCATATATAGCGTACATCATAATATAAACTCCATAAACCCCATACAACCATGCGTATATATATATTTAGATGCATTTGGTAGAAAAATGGACTACGCTACAAATTGATTTGTATATATTTTGCAACATTTATTGACGAATACAATACTCTTTGAAAGAATGTATCACTTAACTTTATTTTTGTTACAATTGATAATTATAGCTAGATTCGCATTATATTATCATAAATTATGTGTCATTGCAACAATTAGAAGAAAATGTCAAAAATAATAGTACTAAATAGTCTACATAATTAAGAACATAGTTGCCGATAAATTTGAGAGGATAATTAATTATACGTATTTTTCTTTATCGTAAAAGTATCCGATTTTTATTTTTCTTGAAGAGTACCCCGATTATATCGAAACAAAAAGGGTATTTATGATTATTTGTCTTCTTTGTATACCCAACGGTATCATGGGATTGGACTTCACACCTTATTTATTTATTTTTATTTTTTTTATCTTTTCTTTTGTCTTTTATGAAAAGGATATGTCCTATGTCGATCCAAAGTGGGAAACGGACAAAACCTTTTATTTTATTTTTTCTTACATAAATAGACAACAATTTGTATTACGGTATCCACATACATATTATTTGATGAGAAACATCACGCGGCATTACATTTTTAAATCTGAATAGTACAGTATCTAAAATCTAGTCTTTATGTCCGATTAGTTAAACTGTGCATATAGATCTTGGTTCTGTAATATTTTGGACTTTAGCTGTGGCGGTACGTTTTGGAATGTCACAAGGTAATATAAAGATCAAAACTATATGATTGATATAATTGCCTTCTTGTTGTTGTACATTAACTTTTTGATGTATATGTGTTACAGGCCCGACCCTCTTATGAGGTACAACAAGCCTTTGCATTAGGTTACTTCTAAATATAGTTCTTTTAGGGCCACACAAGTTTTGAATGCTTACTTTTGGCTGGTCAACACAAATGCATCAAAATTGGTTTAGTAAACATGTTCATCAAGTTCAACCACGTGGTCGTTCTTTCTTACATTTAATGGGTTTTGTTGATTAACTTTTTAATTGGTACTTTTATTCATTTATTCTTTTCACGTTATGAGCTTATAATTCTTAGTATCAGAATTTTTTTAAAAAAAGTCCAACTAAATGATTGATCATCATTTGTTTAATTTGACTAAATTTTACAACATGGTTTAGTAAAAACCTCTATAAATTAATAAGGTCGGGACCATGAAATTTTATCAATTTATATTCTCTCCAATTTTTTTTACTTGTCGTTTTAGAGCTTTGCACATAAATTAAGAAAATAGATCAATGTTTTGTTATACCCTTTCTTTAATACATTTTCTAATTTTTTCATTGGTCAAAACATTAAAATAGTTGGGATAAAGTTAGTATTTTTACAAAATATATGCACTGAAAACCTAAAACGACAACAAAATTTTTACTTTAGAATGACAACTAAAAAAACCAGAGGGAGTAGAAGTTTTATTTATCGATAAATTAATAATTATTAATTAATTAAATATTAATTTATGAAATTGACGTTCATGAACTTGATGATTTGATTAATAATCTTGGCTATTGTAATAGGATAGATGTCAATAATTTACTAGACTATTCAGGTGAAAATGATACATGTAGAAGTTTATATTTTAGAAGAAATCGCTGGTACTATCTTTCATAGTGATGATGAAATTCAAGAATATATTGCAGTACATTTGGAGCCAAATACACGTAAAGAAGCAATTATCACGTATATAACTCTCTACAATTTTTGGATGTGATTTAAAAGATAACACCAGAAGTTTTGATACAGTCAGAAAGATTAGAGATGAACTCAAACAAGAATGCAAATTCAATAATAAGCAAACAACAATATAATTATATATTTTACTAGATTTCCTTATATATATATATATATATATATATATTAGTTTATTTGATTATTAATTTATGATATTGATGAGACTATATTTTTACACTGGATTTCCAAAAAAAATATTATTTTATTATTTTATCGAAATGTGTCATTTTTTACAGCGGCCTAACTTGGGACCAAAAGAATTTATTAATTTATAGCGAATATTAATTTATAAAGGTTCTACTGTATTTGTATCTTGTTATTATTATTATTTTTAATTAACCTTTTAAGGTGTCCTTCAGTATATAAATTATAATTTATTTTTTTTTGTCAACAAGAAAATTAGCTCAAACGAGCCAATTTGGTGGAAAATCGTTTACAAATAAAATATGGTGCGAACTTTCACGCGATTGGCGTGCTAAAGAGTCCGCCCTAACATTAGCATTACGAGAAACATAAACCAAAGAAAAAGAAGAGAACTCCTCCCTGTCTATCTTTTTATGTCGTCTAGATACGGTGCGAAGGTCGGCCATTCGTGAGAAGAAGACACCATCTTCACCAAGTCGGAACAGTCCGTAAGAAACGTCACCTCCCGGAAATCATGTNGCATTGGAAAAAACAGAAATTGTCTAAGAATTAATGATGAAAGATGATCATCTAGTCACCTAATTTTTGAAAATCATCATTATCTGCTTAAATTTTAATTTTTACTCTTCCATATGGTTACTCAATGCAATTACTTCAATAAACAATTTTTGTATTTTATATATAGTATCATAACAGAAATTACCCGCCAAAATGTGGTGATAATCTCTTGACAAATAATTTGTCCAAAAATATAAAATCTTCTTGTCAAATAAAGGATATTTTCAATATATGTACGTATTGTAAATGTTTACTGTAATGGATGATTTTATTGAGTACAATCGAGTAGCTATATATACACATAGAGAGAATTCTAGACTATTCTATACTATATAATTACATGATATTATTTACATAATTAGAAGATATGATTGATCTTGAATATGTGATCGAATAAATCATTTATCATGATTGATCCTTAATACGCCCCCTCAAGATGGAGGGACTTGGTGTAACTCCAATCTTGCTGGACATATGAATGAATGGTGCACGAGACAAAGGTTTGGTTAATGCATCCGCCAGTTGGTCCTTGGTAAAGACATAGACAACACGAAGAGCTCCAGCCTGAACCTGACTGCGAATGAAGTGGTAGTCCAAAGCAATGTGTTTCATCCTTGAGTGAAAAACCGGATTTGCACAACGATATGTGGTGCCCATATTATCACAGTATATTGTTGGGACAGTAGGTAAAGCAATGCCAAGTTCTTGAAGTAATGAACAGATCCATGTGAGCTCCGACGAGGTGTTTGCGACTGAACGATACTCCACCTCTGTTGAAGAACGTGCAACACCCTTCTGCTTTTTAGATGACCATGATATAGGATTGTGACCAAATTAGACGACATATGCATTAGTGGAGACATAGTCATCGGAATCTCCTGCCCAATCAGAGTCTAAATACGCATGAAGTGTGTTAGGATTTTTGCGTTTGAGAAAAATACCATGTGAGTATGTGCCCCGTAGATACCGTAAGACCCGTTTAACTGCCTGCCAATGAGTGGATGTAGGAGCATACATAAACTGTGACAATCGATTGACGGCAAAGGAAATATCAGGACGAGTAAATGCCAAATACTGTAGACTGCCAACCGTGCTTCGATATTCAGTGGGATCAGAGAGACAAGTGCCGGAGTGACGAGTGAGTTTTGGTGTTGTCGCCATTGGTGTAGTGACCGGTTTTGCCTGTAGCATGTTGGTTCGTCCTAGAAGATCGAGTATATATTTGCGTTGATTGAGATGAAGACTTGTGGCCGTACGTGTAGCTTCAATTCCCAGAAAATAAGACAAGCCCTCATGAGCTTTCACCGAAAATCTGTTGCCCAACGCATCAAGAGTGCGAGTGAGAAGAACATTGTCATTACCTGTGACAATAATTTCATCCACATATACCAACATGTAGACAATTGATCGGCCTTGACGCAAGATAAACAGTGATGTGTCTACAACGGAGTTAGGAAAACCAGTGGCAAGAAGATATGTCCGCAACTCAGTGTACCACGCTCTTGGTGCTTGCTTGAGCCCATAAATGTCTTTCCGTAGTTTACAAACATAATGAGGTCTATCTTGATCAATAAAACCAGGAGGTTGAGACATATATACTTCATCAGTCACCGTACCTTGTAAGAAAGCATTGTTGACATCCAGTTGACGAATCGGCCAGTCACAATCAACAGCAACGTTCAGCACAACCCTGATCGTTGTTGATTTTATTACAGGACTAAAGGTCTCTGCATAATCAATTCCAGGCTGTTGATTGTATCCCTTAGCCACTAATCGAGCTTTGTATCNGTCACAAGGTAATATAAAGATCAAAACTATATGATTGATATAATTGCCTTCTTGTTGTTGTACATTAACTTTTTGATGTATATGTGTTACAGGCCCGACCCTCTTATGAGGTACAACAAGCCTTTGCATTAGGTTACTTCTAAATATAGTTCTTTTAGGGCCACACAAGTTTTGAATGCTTACTTTTGGCTGGTCAACACAAATGCATCAAAATTGGTTTAGTAAACATGTTCATCAAGTTCAACCACGTGGTCGTTCTTTCTTACATTTAATGGGTTTTGTTGATTAACTTTTTTTATTTTTCAACCAAATATTAAATAAATTAAAAAATTACTTCAAGATTGGTTGTCCAAACAGGAGGATAATAGTTTACAAAAGAAGTTTCAAAAATTAAAGATCTTGAGGAACGGGCTAAACAATCTATCCTGACATTGGACTCACGAGGGATTCTGATCAAGGTAAACGAAGGAAAAAATGATCGGAGCAAGGAGAATTCTTCCAGCAGATTTGAGAAGGTCGGCCAGTCATCGGGTAGCTGCAACATCGCGATTAATTCTGCACAATCCGTCTTGAAGGCTTGACAATCAACCCCAGCCGCCAACAAGGACTCCATAGCCCACATCAGAGCTTGTAACTTCGCATGTAAAGGGGTTGGGCCACGTCTATGACTTCGTGCGCCCAGAAGAAGCGTTGAATCTTCACCATCACAATACCACCAACCCATACCCTGGAATGGATCTGAACCTTTCCATGAACCATCAACCTGACAGCGTGGAGAGGGCACCCGCACCTCTTGAGGAACCAGGGGATACTGATAACCCCCGAGAAAGATTTGGCCTCCTCCCACAGTAACCTGTCATTAATCTCCTGGTTAACTTTTATTCATTTATTGATTTGTTGATTAACTTTTTAATTGGTACTTTTATTCATTTTTTTTTCACGTTATGAGCTTATAATTCTTAGTATTAGAATTAAAAAGTCTAAGGGGGGTGTATTCAACTTGACATTTTAAGTGATTTGTGTGAAATTTACAAATTCTATGTTATTCAATCATAGATTTTAAAAAGTCTATTAAAATCCACTGTTATTGAACTGATGATTTAAAAATCTACTTTAAAATCTATTAAAATCTCTTGTTATTGAACTGATGATTTAAAAATCTATTTTAATAATTTTGGATTCTGGAGGATTTGTTTAGTTAAAAATACAGAAATCCAAATCTCATGGTTTTAGGTGGGATTTGAAAGAATTTTACAGAAAATCATGTGAACTTCCCTAAAATCTATCAAAATTCTAAATTTCCTAAATTCCATCAAATTCTCCAAAATCATGGTTTGAATACACCCTCCTAACTAAATGATTGATCATCATTTTATTAATTTGACTAAATTTTAGAACATGGTTTTATTACTTGTAGCTTCTTATTATCATTATTATTTTTTAAATAACCTTTTAAGGTGTCCTTCAGTAACTAAAAAGAAAATACAAGGATTCATTACCTAAAAAAAAAGAAATAGACAAGTATTCCATGAATTTGCATTGGAAAAAACAGAAATTGTCTAAGAATTAATGATGAAAGATGATCATCTAGTCACCTAATTTTTGAAAATCATCATTATCTGCTTAAATTTTAATTTTTACTCTTCCATATGGTTACTCAATGCAATTACTTCAATAAACAATTTTTGTATTTTATATATAGTATCATAACAGAAATTACCCGCCAAAATGTGGTGATAATCTCTTGACAAATAATTTGTCCAAAAATATAAAATCTTCTTGTCAAATAAAGGATATTTTCAATATATGTACGTATTGTAAATGTTTACTGTAATGGATGATTTTATTGAGTACAATCGAGTAGCTATATATACACATAGAGAGAATTCTAGACTATTCTATACTATATAATTACATGATATTATTTACATAATTAGAAGATATGATTGATCTTGAATATGTGATCGAATAAATCATTTATCATGATTGATCCTTAATACGCCCCCTCAAGATGGAGGGACTTGGTGTAACTCCAATCTTGCTGGACATATGAATGAATGGTGCACGAGACAAAGGTTTGGTTAATGCATCCGCCAGTTGGTCCTTGGTAAAGACATAGACAACACGAAGAGCTCCAGCCTGAACCTGACTGCGAATGAAGTGGTAGTCCAAAGCAATGTGTTTCATCCTTGAGTGAAAAACCGGATTTGCACAACGATATGTGGTGCCCATATTATCACAGTATATTGTTGGGACAGTAGGTAAAGCAATGCCAAGTTCTTGAAGTAATGAACAGATCCATGTGAGCTCCGACGAGGTGTTTGCGACTGAACGATACTCCACCTCTGTTGAAGAACGTGCAACACCCTTCTGCTTTTTAGATGACCATGATATAGGATTGTGACCAAATTAGACGACATATGCATTAGTGGAGACATAGTCATCGGAATCTCCTGCCCAATCAGAGTCTAAATACGCATGAAGTGTGTTAGGATTTTTGCGTTTGAGAAAAATACCATGTGAGTATGTGCCCCGTAGATACCGTAAGACCCGTTTAACTGCCTGCCAATGAGTGGATGTAGGAGCATACATAAACTGTGACAATCGATTGACGGCAAAGGAAATATCAGGACGAGTAAATGCCAAATACTGTAGACTGCCAACCGTGCTTCGATATTCAGTGGGATCAGAGAGACAAGTGCCGGAGTGACGAGTGAGTTTTGGTGTTGTCGCCATTGGTGTAGTGACCGGTTTTGCCTGTAGCATGTTGGTTCGTCCTAGAAGATCGAGTATATATTTGCGTTGATTGAGATGAAGACTTGTGGCCGTACGTGTAGCTTCAATTCCCAGAAAATAAGACAAGCCCTCATGAGCTTTCACCGAAAATCTGTTGCCCAACGCATCAAGAGTGCGAGTGAGAAGAACATTGTCATTACCTGTGACAATAATTTCATCCACATATACCAACATGTAGACAATTGATCGGCCTTGACGCAAGATAAACAGTGATGTGTCTACAACGGAGTTAGGAAAACCAGTGGCAAGAAGATATGTCCGCAACTCAGTGTACCACGCTCTTGGTGCTTGCTTGAGCCCATAAATGTCTTTCCGTAGTTTACAAACATAATGAGGTCTATCTTGATCAATAAAACCAGGAGGTTGAGACATATATACTTCATCAGTCACCGTACCTTGTAAGAAAGCATTGTTGACATCCAGTTGACGAATCGGCCAGTCACAATCAACAGCAACGTTCAGCACAACCCTGATCGTTGTTGATTTTATTACAGGACTAAAGGTCTCTGCATAATCAATTCCAGGCTGTTGATTGTATCCCTTAGCCACTAATCGAGCTTTGTATCGGTTGATTGATCCATCCGCATTGAACTTAGTTGTGAAAATCCAACGACAACCAACAAGGGTTACATTTTTCGGAGGTGGAGGAACAAGATCTCAAGTATGCTCACGAACTTGGGCGTTGATTTCAGCAGTGCAAGCACTCAGCCACCGTTTATCTTTGAGTGCTTGAATAGCCGTACGAGGTTCGGATGGAGGAGACGAGGCAAGAGTCGCAATGAGCAAATATCGCTTGTTTGGTTTGGCAATACCATCCTTTGCTCGGGTTGACATTGGATGAGTGTTGGCCGGATTTGGTGGAGGCACGGGATTCAGCGGCAGTGGAGGCACTGGATTCACTGGCGATTGTTGAACAGAGGAGGAGGTCGAAGACGAAGTAGAATCCCCCGATCGAGAGAGCGAACTATTTGTGTTTGGGCTTAGGTTTTCTTGTTGGTTATTATTTTCTGTTTGGGCCTGGTGAGGGTTATTGGGATGTTGAAGTGTTTTGTGAGGAGGTTTGTTGGACTGGGCCGCAGGTTGCGGCCCATTTTGAGTAGGAGCAGTGGGCTTAGAGGAAGAGGAGGAAGACGATGAGGAAGAAGAACTTACCTGAGAGGAGGTCGAGGGTGAGGATTCTTCGTTGCTAGAGGCGACAGGGTTAGTTGAGGGAGATGAGAGTACCGGCGAGAGTGGAGTAGTAGGAGACGGCGGTGGATTGGACGGTGAGGTAGGGTGACGGACCATGCTCGGGGGGAATAAATGTATGAGGGGAGATGCAGAATCCAACGACGGTGACAGATTCGATGACGGTGACAAATTCGATGATGCTTTGAACGGGAACTCATCTTCAAGAAATTGAACATGTCGCGATATGTAGATCCGGCCGGTAGCAATATCTAGGCAATAATAAGCACTTTGTGTTTGTGAGTATCCAAGAAAAGCACAGCGTTTGGACCTGACGTCGAGCATATGTGAAGCATATGGACGCAACCAAGGGAAGCAGGCACAACCAAAGACTCGCAGTTTTTGATAATTTGGCGTGGTGTTGAATAAGCATTGATACGGAGATTGATTGTTCAGAACTGGCGACGGTAAGCGATTAATGAGATATACTGCTGTTGCGAAGGCGTAGGACCAATATTGGGTAGGCATTGAAGCGGTAGATAGTAGTGTGAGACAAGTTTCAACAATGTGACGATGCTTACGCTCCGAAATTCCGTTGTGCTCCGACGTGTGAGGTGGCGTCGTATAATGCGTAATTCCATGAGAGGATAAGTAACTTCGTAAGGCAATGTATTCGCCGCCATTATCAGAGTACAAAATTTTTATCTTCTCACCAAAGTAATTCTCAACAAGCGGATGGAAGGCTTTGAAGATGGTATGAACATCAGATTTCTTCCGTAAAGGATAGAACCAGGTATACCGTGTGAAATGATCTATAAATATGAGATAATATTTGTAGTTGTCTATGGAGTGAATAGGTGAGGTCCAAACATCCGGGAAGAGGTATTGTAGTGGTTTTGTGGAAGAAATAGATGATGAAGCAAAAGGCAACTTGTGGGTTTTATTAAGCAAACATTTCGAACAGGAAGAAGCAGAAAGCGTTGATAAAGGTAAAGAGAAATTTGAAACAATGGTTTTCAAAACTGCCGAAGACGGATGGCCGAGACGAGCATGCCACAAGGAGAGAGTTGTCTTTAAACTGGAGGAAGCATTCAAAGCCCGAACGTGAGATGATGGAAGGGGCCACTCATACAATTCATTCTTTGTCATGCCTTGGAGTAACAGGTCCCCCGTGCGAAGATCCCTCACCTGAAAGGAACCGGGAACAAGTGCACAGAGACATGATTAGAATTACATAGTCGATACACATAGATTAGATTTTTATGTATATTAGGAACACACAACACGTTTTGTAATGCAAACGATTTAGACGGAGAAAATAGAGTTGTGGAACCCGTATGAGTGATTGGAATATCGGAGCCATCACCAATTAGCACTTCGTTACCTCCATTATATGGTTGATGGAGAGAGAGATTTTGCAGATCAGAGGTGATATGATGTGTGGCACCACTGTCTAGAAGCCATGGGTCGGATTTGTAGGAGGAACCAATAGCCAAATTAGCCCGAGGCTGCCATGGAGTGAACGGACTAGGTTGAGAAGATCCAGGAAAGGCAGAGTTACTCTGGAATTGAGGACAGCGTTTGGTAGAGTGACCATGAACACCACAAAGCTGACAGCGTCCTTGATAAGGACGGGAACCACGATAATTTTTGTTGTAGGATTGTGTCTAATTCTGACCTGATGTGTTGTTGTTGTTGTTGTGATTTGTGTTGTTGTTGTTGTTGTTGTGGCGGTTCTTGTTGTTGTTGTATTGACCTTGGCGGTTGTAATTGTTGTTGGACCGATGAGTAGCCACATTCGCCGTGACAGGAAGGAGAGACGGCGTAGCAACAGCAGCAGAGAGAAGCTTAGCTTCACGAGTGCGGAGACGTTCGTGAACGTATGTGATGGGAGGTGTAATGTCGCGACTTTCGATTTGATCAATGATGGGTTGATACTTATCAGGAAGTCCATCAAGAATGAGTTCGATTTGTTCATCGTGGTCCATTGGCTTGTCCAGATTGGCAAGAGTGTCAAAGCGCGTAATCATGCCCTGAATGTAGTTATCAATCGTATTATCACCTTTCTTCCACGCCTTGAGCTGATCACGTAATTGTTGAACATGTCCCCGACTTGGTTTTCCGTATGTGGCCGCCAGAGTAGTCCAGATCTCGGCAGAGGAGGAGGCTCGTGAGAGAAGAGGCTGAACAGCAAGTGATATGGAGCCGAGGAGAGCACTGTAAAGGAGGTTATCTTGTCGTTGCCACAAGATAAACGCTGGATTGGGAGTAATGACATCATTGGTGGTGGTGGTTGATGGTGGGATTTCCGTGGAGCCATCGAGATAGCCTACGAGACTGTAACCAGTGACGAGAGCACGAACCTGTAATTTCCACATCAGATAATTTGTGGAAAGCAGTTTAGTAACGTTAGCCATGTTGATAGTTCAAAGAGCGGAATTGTCGGTGGGAAGAGTATCTGTTGGTTGAGGTTGGGCATACATGATGACAAGGAAGAAGAGGACGAACGAAAAACAAGAGAAGAAAGAAAGGAAAAAAAAAATTTAGAGATCGTATATGACTCTTGATACCATGTAAATATTTACTGTAATGGATAATTTTATTGAGTACAATCAAGTAGCTATATATACACATAGAGAGAATTCTAGGCTATTGTATACTACATACTTACGTGATATTATTTACATAATTAGAAGATATGATTGATCCGGAATATATGATCGAATAAATCATTTATCATGATTGATCCTTAATACGTACAAATTAAATGGTCCCCAAAATAATGTTTCTACTGTTTCTCCTTGTCTATTTGAATAGTGAATACAAAAACAATTGCTTATATAAACCATTTCAAGTCCTTCATCTCACACAAAACACTCTCTCTCTATCGACAAAGATAAAGAAATCAGAAGCTTCCACTCTTAAAATGGCAACTTTCTCTTATTTCCAAAACTACCCTCATTCCCTTCTTGATCCTCTTCTCTTCCCTACACCTAACTCCTCCGTTGATATCACTGGTATAATCGATCAAAATATTCTCCATTCACTACCAGACGTTTCTAAAATCGAAGACACTTCCGTGTACCCTTTTCTTGATGAGTATAATAATGTTGACAAAACCGAAAGCGATAGTTTTAAGAAACAGGCCAACACAACCAAAACCGCAACCACCGGCTCCTCTTCTTGCGAGCAGCTGAACAATGGGCCATCGACCACCACCATTAATGGTAAAGTCCGTCGGAGGAATATCAAAAACGATTCTAACTCAAAGGTGCGTTAAATTAACTTGTAATCATGTAATGTACTGATCATGTATGACACTATGACAGGGTTGTAATAGACAAAAACTTTAATAATTGTTGGGGTGTTTTGTGGATTAGGAAGGAGTAGAGGGAAGAAAAAGAAAAATACAGAGAAGTGACGTCAAAGAGAAGAGAGGAAGCAAAGAAGAGCCTCCTAAAGATTACATTCACGTTCGAGCTAGAAGAGGCCAAGCTACTGATAGCCACAGCCTTGCTGAGAGGGTATTTCAGTCATTTTCTCTAACTTTTAATTTCTTCATTAACCTTGTTTTAGTAAAAGACATTTTAATTAATACTTGCTTAATGTACATATAAAGGTGAGAAGAGAAAAGATAAGTGAGCGGATGAGGACTCTGCAAAAGCTTGTTCCGGGCTGTGATAAGGTTAGCTAGCTAGAGACAAGCTATTTTTATTTAGGAATTGATGATTAAATTTTATAATATGTCTAGAAAATATTTTTAATCAAATGTGACTTGAAAACGATTAGGTAACAGGGAAGGCCCTTATGTTGGATGAGATTATAAATTATGTTCAGACCTTGCAGAATCAAGTTGAGGTGCATTTTTAAAATATATCTATCTTATACCATTTTAGGTTAATTAATATAGAATATATAATGAATATTTTTGTTTTGTATCATTAGTTTCTGTCAATGAAGCTAGCTTCTACTAGTCCGGTGGTCTATGACTTTGGTTCCGACCTTGATGGCCTCATACTTACATCCGAGGTACTTCATCTACATACCATCTCTTTAGTCCGGTTAACAATAAACCAGTTTCATATATCCCAAAAAGCCGGTTATTGATTTTGATCAAAATTAAATATCTTCTTGATGACCAGATGGGATCCCCAGACGTAGGAACGTCTTTTACCAATGCAATGCCAACAACTACTCCTATCTTCCCTTCACTATTGGATAATTCTATCGTACACACACATGCACAGCTTCAGGTTTTTATTTCTTCTATAAAAGTGATTATTTTCAATTTCAGATAATAATAGATTAAGGAGAATTAATCAAAGATAGGTAAGAATTGTCAATTATTGGTGTTGCTTTATTTAGGAAGGGGGAGGAGAAGAAAGAGAGAAATTTGTAGACAGAAGTGGGTTCAACGACAACAGCTTCTGTTCTTTCCCTTGATTTATTAGTATTTACATGTCCACGACACAAACACAAAAGCCTGCTTTTCTTGTGTTTCTTTCTGGTCTTGTCTCTTCAACTACCTAATTAATTATTGTTCTATACATTTCCCATAATTGTTTAAAAAGCTTGTTACGTTGTGGGTTCGTACTTATTGCTACCGTTATTGGATGTATAGGTTGGTTTTAATCTCCTCCTCCCATATGCACGGATCGAGGGAATAAAATCTACGTGAAACCAGGGTGGTAAAAGTGGATCTGTACTTTATTTGTTCCTTCCTTTTATAGAGTTTAAAGAAAAATTAATAAAAGTACTATATTAGAGAGACAAAAGCTCATTTTCCCCCTATTTGGCCCGAGAGTTTCAACATAAATCATTCATAAAGAGAATTATGAGGAAGAGGCTAAATTTAAATGGGCGAGAAAGAGACGTGTAAAACGAAGAAGACCTCTCTTATAACTTGATTTTGGTGGGTTTATTCACTCATGCATTAAGTATACACTTTGTATTAGTTCTTGTTTTTTTCAGCACTTGTATAATGTCTAGAAAATGTAAACTATTAAAAATCAGCACACTCATATTATGCTTTCACATACATAAATATAAAATATGCGGGTAAAATAATAAATTAAAACATAGAAAGTTATATATTGATTCGTTTTCTGTCAATTCATTTGTTTAGAAAATAATGTCAGGGGAAAAGATTAGATTTCCCTTCCAGAGAACTCTTTTTAATGTACTGTTGAATAGTTTTTGGTCATGCTTTTCTGCTATCACTTGTCACACACACACATCGATAACTCCCATTCCTCTGTCTTTGCACAATACATATATGTTACAATAGTTATATACACACTTCTTCTGAGTTTTATTTTTTAGCTTAAAGTATGTCTAATATCTCAAAATTGTTGAAAGAGACTGTATTGTCAAAGAAAAGAAAAAAAAATAAATTATTTGTGACTATGATATATGCTGTCATTTTCAGAATTAGTTGATACTCTAATAACATTTTCAAGAGGTGGTAAATACAATCTTCAGTTTATTTAATGCGAAGTTGATTGTAGGATTTACTTGTATGCACCTAATTTAAAATAGGCAAGAATCTCAAATAATATATACATTAATAACCTCTTTTTTAATTATTAACGGGAATAAAGAAAAATTTATATAATTTTCGCTTCTTGATATATATCCAGGTTTAAATATATAAAAACAAAATTAATTAATTAGAATAATAGGTATGATAGACAAAATAATATATAGCCCCACCTATGCTACTGAAATGGATACAAACTTGATACAATCACATAATTCAAGTATCCATACCACAAATCATATCTAGTAACAAAACTTATATCCTCATCTTTGTATTGCTAGGCTCTTTCGTCTATCTCATCAACACAAATTAAAAAAATCTTCCTACCTGTAGCTTGTTTCAGAAATATTACTTTTTTATAGCGAAATCCATAGTGAAAGAAGAACAAAAGTGACAAGTGAAGATGAAGGATAGAGAATGTAGCTGAAGAATGGTACGATTGATTTATTAAGACTTCAAGAGCGTCTAAAAGATATATCAAGACTTCATCAGTTCATCTACTAGAATATCATAGTTTAATTTGGATGGTGAAAATTTTGATAAGGATATTCGACAAAGCATGCACGGATTATCGTCTTATGTAGTTAGTAATATAATTAATCGGTAAAGTAAAAATGTATCGAACTCTTAAAAAAATATCTGATGACACGTTTTATGCGAGAATGATTGTAAAGTTACCCCAAGGGTTCGTGTTGAATTGATAACACACGCCTTATGTGGCAAAAATTAAACAACTAATAAAGCCAAAATAATAAAAATGTATATTTAAAAGCAACAATTTGAAGAACGCTAGGCTAGAATGCCATAAAACGAAAGAAATTAATCTGGCGTGCCATTTTCTAATCTATATGCCATTGAAAATGCGATTTTCCGGAAATATCCTTAATGAATAGTTCAACTAGTACAACTAAATGGTAACAAAACAACTGGTACAAATGATATATAACACGACAATTAGTACAAATGGTACAACTTTGATATAATAGGATCAACGGTACAACTGAGATATAATAGGACAATTGGGTACAAGCGAGTGATAAATAGGACAACTGGTACAACCAAAATATAATAGAACAACGGGTACAACCAGAATATAAATAGGACAACGGGTACAACCAAGATATAATAGGACAACTAGTACAAAATAATACAAATGTTGCAGACGCAACTTTTGCAATTCTAAACCTTAGCGCCGCCAAACTCACTAATTCGTTTCTTCTTGATTCATTCACTGTTTTATCGCTGATTCTTCCCTGTCAACCTTCCACTACTCCTCCGTCGTCAACCTTCCACTACACTGCTTCCTCCGGCATCAATCTTCACTACTCCTTTTCACCGTTTCCTCGTCTTCTATTAACAGATCCGTCGCAAAATCCAACAAGCCGTCTTTCACCGGATCTGAAGCCAAAACAAATCCATCAGGGATTAGGATCTCATCATCTTTTTTCACTCATTCGTTTGATTTCACGTTCATCTCTCTCGATTTCGCCATCTTCTTCTTTGTTCTAGATCTGATTTTGTTTCAGTTTAAAGTCATTAAGTTAAATAAATTAAGTAAAGAGTTTTTGGTATTTTCATATTTTTTTGATATAAAATAAATTATAAAATAAATTAAAAATAAAACGTTGGTATTCTAGCTCTTTCTTTTATAAATTATGGCTTTCTAGACATTGATTCCAATTTTTTAAGGCATGACTAAATGAGCAGTCCGGCCGTTCGTCCAAAGATTTTCATGTCTAATGTCTAGTCCCATCTCTTTTATTACACTCTTTTTATTTGTTTGCATGTATGTATCTAACTTTATTTCCACGTGTACATTAATCATTCTTCTATTATTATGTATAGGACAGTAGCCAATGATGGCCTGTGAAGTTATTAAAATTCATCAAACATTTGATTTATCAAAAAATTTCGACTGGACAATGAAAGAGTTATATTGCATGTTGGATATGAATTGGAGGTGAAAGTACAATGTTCACATTGTGGGAACCCTATGTTTCATGCCAAATTTAATTGGTAATTCGATATATCAGTGTTGTGTACATTGTACTCTTACAATAAGATGGATTTTGGATTTCATCTTAGCTTATAGTAATTATTATGTATGTTAATGGGAATAATTAGCCAGAAAATCAATTTCAATACATGAATTTGAAAATTGTTCCCAAAGTGGATTAATTGGTGAAGTAACCTTTCAAAAATCCAATTTCAAAAAGGGTAAAAAAACAAATTCATTTTGGACATGGCTCAAGTTGTAATCATACACCAAAAAATGTTAGTTTCCCAACTTTTCTATTTTGGGGACAAAAGAAAAAAGTTCTTAAAAAACTTCTGACCAATTATCCCTTTCAGCTGTGTGTTTGCGAATTTAAATAGGGCAAACATGTAAATCTATAAAAACTTGTTAGCGTTTCCATAAACAAGTGAAAGCTTCCCAATCACCCCCAGAATCTCAGACAAAGTATCATCTGAATTCATGTGGATAAGGATAACACCATACTATTTTGTGACTGAAGTACCTAAGACCAGTTATACAATATAACCCACACTACATTTTAGATTTGGACATCATTTCACACACAAAAATTGTTCAACCACCAGAATACATTTCTTGACAAGCCTATCATATACAGTTTTGGATGGCCATTTCTTTAACAGTCGTTGCCAGTCTCTGGAACACCTTCAGGTTATGTCCTACTTTTCCCTGCGATAGAGAGAAGTTGGGTCACCACCACCTTTTCACTTTTCAGAAACAAATAATCGAAAAATTCTAGTAAATCGATAAGGCTACCTCATTTAGTAATGCAAGCCTCTCTATGGTAGGCGACAATTTGCCACAGAGAACTGTAATATCTTGTTGTAGATGGGATTTTGAACCATATGATCCCCTTTCATTTGAACTAACGGATCTGCAGATGTCAGATGTCAAGTGTTCAGCATAAAAACACTAGAGCAAACCGTATACACACTGTAAATTTATTCCCTTGATATCAATTGTTAATGATAAAGTTGTATTACCTATCTTGGAGATGGATCAGGATAATATTTAGTACATGCTCGGCAAGTTGAAGTAACAAGGTGATTAACTGGTCCCTGTTACCCACAATTTGGCACATTTCAACCATAGCTATGTATCTCCTGAGGTAAGTAACACGCCACAAACAAATAAAAACAGTGGTCAAGCGTCTTACTAATCTTTGATAGGAAGAAAGCTGGGCAAATTCTATGTGAATAACCCACTTCTGTTTTGGCATATGCACGCATGAGCTAGCAGAAGAAAGAAATTCACTAACCTTTTGTGTATGTTGTCCGACGGTGTGACATATTCTTGGCAATCACACATCGTGATGATCGCATCTACATCTTGTCTAGAGAGCTCGTTTATGTCTCTAATCTGCCAATTATACATGCAATTTCGAATACATATAAACAAAAAGGAAAGAAGAGCCTGAAACATGTAAACAGTAGGAATTAGGATAATATACCTTATGAAGAAGTAAGGACTTTTTCTCTGCTGCTCTCTCCAGGGAGTCAGTCACATGTGAAAGAAGAGATGCAAGCAACAGCAACGTCGGTTGGCGTAGTTTAGTGGAACAATCAAAAGAATCATCTGAAACCTGGGGGGAGGAGTGGGCGTGTGGACAAAGGACATTAGTATTTACTTGTAGTTCATTCAAACAACTGAACAGTGAAAACGTGGACAGGAGAAACTGAGGGAAATGGCTACAAGATTACCTGTAACCTCAGAGAATTTTTGGTCACCAGAAAATATAAGTAAGAAGTCAAGCTGAACCGCAATTGAGACAATTTGAGCTCTGATCCCTTCTGTCCATCAGATGAGAAACAAAAAANAAAGAATCATCTGAAACCTGGGGGGAGGAGTGGGCGTGTGGACAAAGGACATTAGTATTTACTTGTAGTTCATTCAAACAACTGAACAGTGAAAACGTGGACAGGAGAAACTGAGGGAAATGGCTACAAGATTACCTGTAACCTTAGAGAATTTTTGGTCACCAGAAAATATAAGTAAGAAGTCAAGCTGAACCGCAATTGAGACAATTTGAACTCTGATCCCTTCTGCCCACCAGATGAGAAACAAAAAAAAGAGAAACCCCACGAATATAAGAATTCAAGGATTAGATGACAATCTGCCAATAACAAATGAGAAACTATATACTCATCCATGTACCGAACTACTTGTCCTACCTGCGATGATATCGACTTAATGGGAGAGACGATGAAAAGCTTGCTCATCATATCAAAAAGCCCTTGAACAAACCCATATCCATCGTTCTCTTCGAAAGGCCAGACCTACAAAACAAGCAAACTCACTTTCTAGAAAACGCATCTATAGCTTGGGGGATTTCGTGAGCCCTCTTGAGGACGCAATTACGAAAAGAGAAGCAAAAAAAATTAAGACACGCCAAAGAATTACCTTGCTCAATATTCCTACTGCAAGAATAATTTGCTCCATCAATAAATCATCTGCTTGAGTGAAGTCTTCGCGAAGAAGTTGGTCAAAAAGAAATTGATGTCCTTTGATAAACTCAATGACTTCACGAACAATTTTATTCCTCCCCTATCAAACGCCCAGGTGAAAAACGAAGAAAGAAAATCAGCTACCCAGAAAAATCAATAACAATGACTTGCACTAATTAATTGAATATGAAAAGAATGGTGAAAAACAATTCTAGATCATAAAGATCAGACATCCAGACAAAATAATAAGAACAATACTAATTGTCCTAAAATTTACAAATGTTTCTGCATCTCAGTATTTGATTGTTATGTCTTGCAAACATATTGCAAATGTCATCCAGTATAAGTTGGAACGTTTGAAGACACTCCCTTATTTCCTACTTCTACTTGTTAGAGGCCTCAAAGATGTAAAAATTAGCAAAGAAAATCAGTGACATCATTCAAGTTTCTAAGAGACGCAAACAACAGATTAGTTTTAGTGAAAGAGAAAAGCGCAATAATATACTAATTTCAGATTTCAAACAAAGTGAACTATGTGTCTGTCATTCAATTCTAGAATGTCTGTATTTACTCTCACACAACTCAAATAAATAACAAGTCAAAATATAAGAATTGCAAAGTCTCAAAATGTCCCTAAACGATCTGGAAAATACTGTTTAAATGGCAACTTAAGCTTATTAAACCAGGCAAATCAATATGGAATAGAGTGTTAAATTAACAACCTAAAAGATCATAAAGAAAAGGTCATCTAAAGAAATGCAGCTGACCTCAAAAAATTCAGAGGTCTCAACCAATGAGGTTAGAGCAAACACCAATCTTAGGACAGCAGTGATTATCGTTCTTTGCTTTTGTACATCATATCCTACATCACTCTGAAGTTTCATATCCACCCGTCTCATATTTCCCTGGAAGGCACTTTTGGGATTAAAAGCAGAGAAAATATTGAGGCCACATAAAGGAAACCTGACACCTACAGATAGTATATTACCTTAAAGCTGATAGCTCTACAAGAAGAAATGTGTTCCAGCGCACCCATGGAGAACAGAACCTGGCCTCCAGACTTTCCGTACTTGTGACTAATTCTAAGTAGCAATGCAAGTTCTGATTCTAAGGTACATGCTCGCTGTTGTAACTCCAGCAAATGTGTTCCATCCTGGAAACAATTATATGATAAATACACATGCATGAATGTCAAGTCCTCTAAATAAGAACACCCACATGTAAATCAGGTTTCTTAAGTATGTAAACTAGCAGCATATTGTTACACTTAGATACCACTTTAGTCCATATTGGACCTTATACGGTTATACCAAGCCAATAAAGCCCAAAGGTAGAACCCACCACAAAAGCTAGCTTATGAGTGGGGGGACCAGTGGTGCTTTATATGGCATTGATTATTCCTATATCCCACCGATGTGGGATGTGTATCATTACCGCCCCCTTTAGACAGCGACGTCCACGTCGCTGGTGGCTGGTACTCGGGCGGCTGTTACTTTGGGCCTCTCCCGTTCACTCCTCTCCCATAGGAGGACGTCGCATGACCAAGGATCGGACTGCTCTGATACCATTTGTTACACTTAGATACCACTTTAGTCCATATTGGACCTTATACCAAGCCAATAAAGCCCAAAGGTAGAGCCCACCACAAAAGCTAGCTTTATCGGCTTTATTGGCTTGGTATAAGGTCCAATATGGACTAAAGTGGTATCTAAGTGTAACAAATGGTATCAGAGCAGTCCGATCCTTGGTCATGCGACGTCCTCCTATGGGAGAGGAGTGAACGGGAGAGGCCCAAAGTAACAGCCGCCCGAGTACCAGCCACCAGCGAC
>NC_025702.1:10963335-10967199 GCF_000633955.1 Camelina sativa | reverse complement strand
TCCAATATGGACTAAAGTGGTATCTAAGTGTAACAAATGGTATCAGAGCAGTCCGATCCTTGGTCATGCGACGTCCTCCTGGAGAGGAGAGAAATGGGAGAGGAGTGAACGGGAGAGGCCCAAAGTAACAGCCGCCCGAGTACCAGCCACCAGCTACTATAATACCCACATGTAAATCAGGTATCGTAAATATCTAAACTAGCAACATATGAAAATTTTAACCCCAATACCTATTATGTAATGGGGCATAAAACACACACGAGTTACATACGGTGTCTAGTCTTTTCATACGGATCAAAAAGTCAAACCAACAGCTAATTGGACACATTATGCCACTCGTTAAGAAGATTTAACAGGGTTTGTGATTCTATTTTGACCATCTTGCTATAAATATGCTGTGCACTCGGATTTGCATTTGTGAAGTCCTATGCACTGAAAGGGCATTATTGACTCAAATACAATTTAATCTACTTCGGCTAGTTTATCAGTCAAGCCCAAATTAATTTATTACCACTAATTACAACAAGTTGCAACAAGGAAATGCAAAGCAATGAGATATACTCATAGCAATGACCACACTAGAAATTCACAGGAAAATTACCTGGTAGGAGATATTACTAATGCTACCAAGGCAAGACCGTATGAAACCTCTGCTCTGAAGCTGACTAAGAAAAAATCTCTCGTGATCAATGCAAACAAGAGCTTCCAGCACATATAGTGATATTGTTTTCCCAAATTCACTGCCTTGACTTGCATCCTTGATTACCTGGAATTAGTATTCGCAATGTGAAACAGTTCAAATAAATATAGCTCATATCAATACAGAAGCAACAATTACCAGATCCAAGATGCCCTGAGCTTCTTTCTTTATTATTAAAAAGTTGGCACGAGCAAGATCAGCCTGCTCCTTGTCAATCTGAAAGACCAAAAAAAAAAATTGAAATTTATCGTCTGTATAAAATAAGCCTCAGGTTAATCAGCAGACACATGCCTTCTGGATATCCAAATCTTCACCATCTTGCTCATTAAGCAACAAGAATTGCACAACTGATGTTGGCACATCCAGAGCAATCATATGCTGGCAGTACTGGAAATAGCTCAAAAGCAATGCATATTGGCTGATGAAGAAAGGAAAATGTGTTACCAACCGAGAAAAGTAGAAATTAATTAAGCTGGGAGAATATAACTTTATGTTCTATTAAGCTGGGAGAAAAGTACTAATGGAACTTCAAACCATACCGCCTTCTCAAGGATTCTGATGACTCATGCCTTAGAATTGCCATAACAAGTTTAAATAGAACTGAGTGGCAAGCACCAGTCGATAAATGTTTGACCATCATAACATCTAGACATGTCACGGTGTCAGAACTCAAGACCCCTTGAAATGAAAATCTATCATCACGAAGTTTGGCAATGCAGGTAAGGGCAACCTATTAAAACCTAAAGTTAGTACATAGACAACACATTTTACAATGAAAGTTACTTAACAGCTAAAATGCACCTGAGTAAGTACGAACGCCATTTTTAATGAACAATCTGGAGACGCGGAAGCACTAAGAGAGGCATCAAGTATCCTGCCAACGACCAGAGAAGAACAAGTCATGCACTGTTCAAAAAGCTTCTCAAGCAACTAAAATCTGGTACAAAAGGTACTCACCGGTACAAAATGTCAGGCCGATTATCAAGAGAAGATATTCTTCTGCAAGCAGCCACCTAAAACAAAGAATAAACACAACACAAACGATAAATACTTGATATCATAAAGGAGTGGCACACGCTCATGATACTAAAGCTGATCTGATTTTTTTTTAAGAAAGCAATCAACCTCAACAATCTGAGACCAGCCAGCTAACATATGAAGTTGGGCAGCTTGCTCCTCAAGGTTTCGGTTATACTTCCAGCCCCATTTCAACAGCTGTTGGATTGTCTCTTTAACTTCACTAAGCTCAGCAACATTTGGAAAACAATCCACTAGGGGAAATCCAGAATGTAGTTTCTAAACAAACAACAGAATTAGTATAGATATATAATTACAGGACAAACATTAATGTTTGTTAGAGAGAAGATTTGGTGACCATTAACACAAGAACAAACCTGCCAGAGCTTGTTGCTGAAGGAAGATAAATCAATTAGCCGATCACCACGCTCAGAATAATAGTAGATACTGCCACTAACAGAGGTATCACGGTTCCCAAGTATGTCCTCCACCTGAAATTTTAAACTCCATATTTAGAGCAATAAATTTAACGGAAACAAACCTCCATATTCCGCAAGCCTTACCAGTGAGTCATACTTTCGGCTTGACACAGTTTGAGGAAGCTGCATTGAAGCATCAGGAGATCTAAACTGAAGAATTTCAAGCAAAGCCAATGCCTGAACTCAATCCAAAAAAGAAACAAAAGTAAGACAGCATCACACATGAAACGACTTTAAACTTAGCAAGTAATGATGAATATTGTAACATTGTCAGATTTATAGTGAAATAAAATGATGTAGAATGAGAAAAGGAGACATCTTAATTTTTTAATGGTCAAGGATATTAAACTGTTAAGAGGTGATGCAGATCACCTTGCAAGGCAACATACTTCTGACTTCAGAAAGAGTGGGGTCAGTACAGTTATTTGTATCATACATGGATGGTTTCAAAAATAGAATGGTAGACACCTTAGACCAATGCTACACAGGCAGTAATAAACATACTAACTAGAAATCAATTGTGCAGAACATAGGCACGGATAGGGATAAAACTAGGATATGCCACAAAGCATAGTAGAACATAAAACAGAGGTGTTTCTAAACTCACCTTACTTTTACTGATTGAACTAGTTCCAGCATAATCAAGACCATCCTGAGGATATGTACTGGACGAAAAAAATTCATTCGCTGCCTCAGTTACCTCCCGCCCAAAAAGATGAGAAAGTATGCTCTGACATGCCTCTAGGTGAGCTGAACTGCTTCCAGAACCAGTATGCAATGCAATAGCTAGGAGCTTTAATAGCCATGCCCTCTAAGAAAGGTAGAGATTGAGAAAATGAGTTACGTGATCAATAGGAAAAAGGACTATGTAACATTATGTTAAATTATTGATCATGTCACTTGATCAGTTTAAGGAACACATATTAGATAGCAGAGAGTAAACCCACTTAGATTCTGTCATGAAACTAATCAGAGTCGGATACACTTGACACAGAAGAAGTAGGGTATATGTACCTGATGAAGGGAACTGATACGGAGCGCCTGGCTGCCACTTCTTTTTGGAAGAGTAGCAACACCGATCGTATCAAGATGCTGCAATGTCAAAGTATAATAAGAAAGTAAAGTAAGGACGAGTAAAAAAAAACTGTTATTTGTGACTTGAATGAGGCAGCCAATAAGTAAAAAATGGCATTTTTTTCGTATAAGGCGAGGCAATATCTGGCGTACCTGAACAAAAAACTGATATTTTTTGCTGCTCAAGAGATCCATGGTTGGACCACTAGTTAATGGATCCAAATTCAACTCGCACAAAAGCTGCAAAAATAAAAAGTTACTGTAAGACAATAGAACAAACAGAATTTCACTTGTTTGAAAAAACATCCGGCAGCATGTCCCACCTGAAAGCCAAACTCAAAGAGTAAGAAGTTTATATCAGGGTTTGGAAGTTTCTCCAGCATTTCAAGAATGACCTTCAAACAACTGCAGATTGCAAAGCAAAAATGAGATTATAGGTTGAAAGAATTACATAAGATTCTGCATACAAATTTCAATCAAACCTGTAGTGAAACTTAGGCTGCAAAACTGTCCCTTCCACGGGGGCATCAAGGTCAAACTTAAGAAGCAAATGTGTGATACTTGGTGCAGGCCGGTTGATATTATCAACCAGAA
>NC_025702.1:10959474-10962123 GCF_000633955.1 Camelina sativa | reverse complement strand
CTCAAACGAAATTTGTTACCACCTTAAAATGTTCATGATTTTGACTGAAGATCGCTGAATCTGAGGAAGAGAATCATATCTGACATACTCCAACAAGGCAATAATTTGATTATGATCTTGTGAGAGAATTATATCCAAAGGCTGCAGCAATAACAAAGTTAACATTATTGACCATCTTGTGCCTTAACACAAAATCAGGGAAGGCATGCTGATTGTGCTTTATAGAAAAACTTGTTGTTCAAACTATCACTAATACCAAAAGTTTCCACGCAATAGCCAAATTAACAAGAGAGTCTAGTTTCACATTTTACACCACAACCCAATATTGGTCAAAATAAATTAACTTAAGGTTGGAAGGAAGAATACTATTTGGTTTCTATTAGTCTAGTAGCTTATGATTGACAATCTAAGGAAAGCTCTGACAGTGCATTCAGGTAGACCTATGAATACTTTTTGAAGGAAAAAAAAACTTATATAACTGCATTCTCACATATAACAATCTCTACCACATATTAAGGAGTTTGAACGACTTGACGATATACAAAACAAAGCTCAGATACACCTAAGAACAGCCAAATACCTGGTACAGAGGACGCCAAACATCGGAAACAAGCAAATCCTTCTCAAAGACGAGCAGTAAGATTTCTAAAGAAAGTTGTACAGCCTTTTCTAAGATCTTCCCATAAGTTTTACTCAATCGCTCGCTAATGATGGAATTGACTCCAACTTGAAGGATACCCATGAGGTTCCTATAAAGAGCTTTCCCACTCATGAAATCCTGACAAACAAACAAAAACGTGGAAGAAATTATATACTGTATACTGCATGCCTGTTTGAGATGAGGATTGTCTGTGGAACAAGAAAAAAAAAACAAAAAGTTGAGTTAGTACTTTAAGTAATTCTATAATTGGTAGCTGCATTTGCAGTGATGATGTTTCTACCGACACCAAAAACTGTGGATGCTCAGTAAATCCATCAAGATCCTCCTCCTGAATGTCATACATGCTTAGGATCCTGAAGTGAAATACAGAAAAATGTTAATCCAGTCTTCAACATTATTAGAGCCCTAAATAAAAAGTGATGGAATTTACAAAAGGTAGGAACACTAAGGGAAGTTAAACAAGTAGAAACATGTCATCATTTCTGCTAAAACTCGCAAGACAGAGCACAGAAGCAGGACTTTACATGTGAAAATGTTGAAGGCATGCCACAACCAACTGCCACTTCTCACAAGGATCTGAATATGCCCTCTGAGGAAAAGGGGTGAATACATGATCATACACAAACCTGAAGATGCCAATAAATCTACAAAAGTATACATATAAACATTAGACCAAGAAAATACAAAGACTAATGCGTCATGGAGATATACAACAATCTAAGGCTACTACCTACGCCCACGATCAGTCATATCTTTCTCTCCAGCAATCAGAGCGTTTATAAGATTAAGGAAAGATATTGTTGAAGGATATTGTTCTCTCCTTGCTTCCACTTCATTTAACTCAAACTGCATATCATAGACCTGCATATAAACGGATTTTGGCATTAGGTTTAAAGATACGCTAAAGATACTCTCCACCTGGAAAAGCAAATGCAGCATCAGAAAACACGTGATATTACAAGTTTTAGCTATCCTGAACACAGCACAATGCGTTATGTGAGTCTTAGCGAAATAAATGAAAAAGGAAATTTTCATCACATGAAGTTGTTGCAGGAATTAGACAAATAATCTTCTTTTTTTTTGTGTTACTAACACCAACTTTACATAGCTAAACAATGATATCTTTGCAACATGACAGCCCGTCTTTAACGCCAAAGTACAAAATGTTAGAAAATAAATGCAGAAACATAAAATTATAATAAATTCTCAATAATAATAGAAATATTAACTAAAGAAGTAGAGTTAAAATAGCTACTACTAACTATCCCCTTGAAGCACTTACCTGAGAAGGTTGGTCACTCTTTCCAACTGGTGATCCCACAACAACAGGTAGATCATACTGCTCAAGAAAAGCCCAGATAGTGTCCCTCATTTCTGGAAAGACATAAACAAAGGCAGCAATGGTCTTTCTAAGAGCACCCTGCAAAAAAATAAAGTTACCAAGAACACAAGTTATACAGATACCGATACCAGATGCACTCCACATATCATTCGTGAGTCCACAGTATAAGGAGAAGAATCTGCAGTAGTACGCCACTGACCTTTAGATATGGAGGGATGTTTTCGTAACCAAGAAGCTTAAAAAATGGTTCAATATCAGGAAACCAGTTTTTCCTCTCAGCGGGACTACCATTCTCAACAACCTACGAAATATGAAAAATAGACTTAATGACCATAGAAAAAATATCTAAAGTTCAAAGATCAGTTTCCACAGAAAGGAATCATTTGCAAGGACATTTAAACAACACATTCCCCTCCTAGGAACTCATATCGATAATTTTTATGGCTTTGTCCCCATGACCCCTGAGAAAGTATATAGGTACATGACTAGAACGAATACGCAGTTAACCCCAATTCCTAGGAATACAAGCTGAAATTCTCATAGATACAAAGCACCGTATAAGAATATTACACGTGGAATTAAAGTTGAAACAGAATATTTTTGGAATATAGTTATAACCTTCTGAAGTACATTCAGATATGCAACA
>NC_025702.1:10925001-10959414 GCF_000633955.1 Camelina sativa | reverse complement strand
ACATGAAACGACTTTAAACTAGGCAAGTAATGATGAAAATTGTAACAGTCAGATTTATAGTGAAATAAAATGATGTAGCATGAAAAAAGGAGACATCTTAATTTTTTAGTGGTCAAGGATATTAAACTGTTAAGAGGCGGTGCACATCACCTTGCAAGGCAACATACTTCTGACTTTAGAAAGAGTGGGGTCAGTACAGTTATTTGTATCATGCATGGATGGTTTCAAAAATAGAATGGTAGACACCTTAGACCAATGCTACACAGGCAGCAATAAACATACTAACTAGAAATCAATTGTGCAGAACATAGGCACGAATAGGGATAAACCTAGGATATGCCACAAAGGATAGTAGAACATTGAACAGAGGTGTTTCTAAACTCACCTTACTTTTACTGATTGAACTAGTTCCAGCGTAATCAAGACCATCCTGAGGATATGTACCGGACGAAAAAAGTTCATTCGCTGCTTCAGTTACCTCCCGCCCAAAAAGATGAGAAAGTATGCTCTGACATGCCTCTAGGTGAGCTGAACTGCTTCCAGAACCAGTATGCAATGCAATAGCTAGGAGCTTTAATAGCCATGCCCTCTAGGAAAGGTAGAGATTGAGAAAATAAGTTATGGAATCAATAGGAAAAAAGACTATGTAGCATTGTGATAAATTATTGATCATGTCACTTGATCAGTTTAAGGAACACATATTAGATAGCAGAGAGTAAACCCACTTAGATTCTGTCATGAAACTAATCAGAGTCGGATAGACTTGACACAGAAGTAGCGAATATGTACCTGATGAAGGGAACTGATACGGAGCGCCTGGCTGCCACTTCTTTTTGGAAGAGTAGCAACACCGATCGTATCAAGATGCTGCAATGTCAAAGTATAATAAGAAAGTAAAGTAAGGACGAGTAAATAAAAAAGTGTTATTTGTGACTTGAATGAGGCAGCCAATAAGTAAAAAAATGGCATTGTTTTCGTATAAGGAGAGGCAATATCTGGCGTACCTGAACAAAAAACTGATATTTTTTGCTGCTCAAGAGATCCATGGTTGGACCACTAGTTAATGGATCCAAATTCAACTCGCACAAAAGCTGCAAAAGGAAAAAGTTACTGTAAGACAATAGAACAAACAGAATTTCATTTGCTTTAAAAAACATCCGGTATCAGCATGTCCCACCTGAAAGCCAAACTCAAAGAGTAAGAAGTTTATATCAGGGTTTGGAAGTTTCTCCAGCATTTCAAGAATGACCTTCAAACAACTGCAGATTGCAAAGCAAAAATGAGATTATAGGTTGAAAGTTCTACATAAGATTCTGCATACAAATTTCAATCAAACCTGTAGTGAAACTTAGGCTGCAAAACTGTCCCTTCCACGGGGGCATCAAGGTCAAACTTAAGAAGCAAATGTGTGATACTTGGTGCAGGCCGGTTGATATTATCAACCAGAAGCTACAAATGTGAAAAAGTCATACCATTGAGATGATATTAGAGGTACGGAAGAATCAATCATGATGAAAGACAGCATATAAAACCCAAGCCATAGTGCACATAGTTTGATATTCTATTAAGCTAAACAGTCNGGGAGGTACGGAAGAATCAATCATGATGAAAGACAGCATATAAGACCCAAGCCATAGTGCACATATTTGATAACTAACCTGCATAATAAGGACCCCCAGATCGTCACAACTGTTCTCTACAACTTCACCCTCTTCAAGTCGTACCTCAAGGCAGGCCGCATAATCCTCGATCAAGGAATTCGCAGCATCAATTTTGATCAGCATTGGAACAAGTCCAACCAAGCGAGAACTGTTATCAAGCGTATCATTAATTAAAACCCATGTAAATTATATCAAAACATAAGGTTACACTAATTATACAAAGCGAAGGAAAGCGATCAAACAGCTGAAAGCAGTTTATAATGGTATTGACTAATGCTATCTGAGAAAATAAGTTACATGTGGTTAAACAAACTACAGAGATGCCTCAAACGAAATTTGTTACCACCTTAAAATGTTCATGATTTTGACTGAAGATCGCTGAATCTGAGGAAGAGAATCATATCTGACATACTCCAACAAGGCAATAATTTGATTATGATCTTGTGAGAGAATTATATCCAAAGGCTGCAGCAATAACAAAAGTTAACATTATTGACCATCTTGTACCTTAACACAAAATCAGGGAAGGCATGCTGATTGTGCTTTATAGGAAAACTTGTTGTTCAAACTATCACTAATACCAAAAGTTTCCACGCAATAGTCAAATTAACAATAGAGTCCAGTTTCACATTTTACACCACACAGCCCAATATTGGTCAAAATAAATTAACTTAAAGTTGGAGGGAAGAATACTATTTAGTTGCTATTAGTCTAGTAGCTTATGATTAACAACAATAGAGAAATTTTCCTACGCTTTCTATACTTTATCTTTGACATGAAGTTACTTACCTAAATCGAATGGTGCACGAGAAGATACCTACATTAATCGTGGATAAGAAAAATAGCATGTGATTCTAATTTGAGACAAAGGATTACTTAAATTTTTGACGATAATGTTGTGAAGTTACTATAATACACGTTCAAAACTGAAGATGAACAATCTCTGAAGAATGGTTTAACGTCTAAGTTATATAATGTCTTAACTACTAAGAATGGTTTAATGTTTTGAAGTTACTACTAAGTTGTCCTCTGTAAGGAAAAAAACTTATATAACTGCATTCTCACATATAACAATCTCTACCACATATTAAGGAGTTTGAACGACTTGGCGATATACAAAACAAAGCTCAGATACACCTAAGAACAGCCAAATACCTGGTACAGCGGACGCCAAACATCGGAAACAAGCAAATCCTTCTCGAAGACGAGCAGTAAGATTTCTAAAGAAAGTTGTACAGCCTTTTCTAAGATCTTCCCATAAGTTTTACTCAATCGCTCGCTGATGATGGAACTGACTCCAACTTGAAGGATACCCATGAGGTTCCTATAGAGAGCTTTCCCACTCATGAAATCCTGACAAACAAACAGAAACGTGGAACAAATTATATACTGTATACTGCATGCCTATTTGAGATGAGGATTGCCTTTGGAACAAGAAAAATAAATCAAAAAGTTAAGTTAGTACTTTAAGTAATTCTATAATTGGTAGCTGCATTTGCAGTGATGATGTTTCAACCGACACCAAAAACTGTGGATGCTCAGTAAATCCATCAAGATCCTCCTCCTGAATGTCATACATGCTTAAGATCCTGAAGTGAAATACAGAAAAATGTTAATCCAGTCTTCAACATTATTAGAGCCCTAAATAAAAAGTGATGGAATTTACAAAAGGTAGGAACACTAAGGGAAGTTAAACAAGTAGAAACATGTCATCATTTCTGCTAAAACTCGCAAGACAGAGCACAGAAGCAGGACTTTACATGTGAAAATGTTGAAGGCATGCCACAACCAACTGCCACTTCTCACAAGGATCTGAATATGCCCTCTGAGGAAAAGGGGTGAATACATGATCATACACAAACCTGAAGATGCCAATAAATCTACAAAAGTATACATATAAACATTAGACCAAGAAAATACAAAGACTAATGCGTCATGGCGATATACAACAATCTAAGGCTACTACCTACGCCCACGATCAGTCATATCTTTCTCTCCCGCAATCAGAGCGTTTATAAGATTAAGGAAAGATATTGTTGAAGGATATTGTTCTCTCCTTGCTTCCACTTCATTTAACTCAAACTGCATATCATAGACCTGCATATAAACGGATTTTGGCATTAGGTTTAAAGATACGCTAAAGATACTCTCCACCTGGAAAAGCAAATGCAGCATCAGAAAACACGTGATATTACAAGTTTTAGCTATCCTGAACACAGCACAATGCGTTATGTGAGTCTTAGCGAAATAAATGAAAAAGGAAATTTTCATCACATGAAGTTGTTGCAGGAATTAGACAAATAATCTTCTTTTTTTTTGTGTTACTAACACCAACTTTACATAGCTAAACAATGATATCTTTGCAACATGACAGCCCGTCTTTAACGCCAAAGTACAAAATGTTAGAAAATAAATGCAGAAACATAAAATTATAATAAATTCTCAATAATAATAGAAATATTAACTAAAGAAGTAGAGTTAAAATAGCTACTACTAACTATCCCCTTGAAGCACTTACCTGAGAAGGTTGGTCACTCTTTCCAACTGGTGATCCCACAACAACAGGTAGATCATACTGCTCAAGAAAAGCCCAGATAGTGTCCCTCATTTCTGGAAAGACATAAACAAAGGCAGCAATGGTCTTTCTAAGAGCACCCTGCAAAAAAATAAAGTTACCAAGAACACAAGTTATACAGATACCGATACCAGATGCACTCCACATATCATTCGTGAGTCCACAGTATAAGGAGAAGAATCTGCAGTAGTACGCCACTGACCTTTAGATATGGAGGGATGTTTTCGTAACCAAGAAGCTTAAAAAATGGTTCAATATCGGGAAACCAGCTTTTCCTCTCAGCGGGACTACCATTCTCAACAACCTACGAAATATGAAAAATAGACTTAATGACCATAGAAAAAATATCTAAAGTTCAAAGATCAGTTTCCACAGAAAGGAATCATTTGCAAGGACATTTAAACAACACATTCCCCTCCTAGGAACTCATATCGATAATTTTTATGGCTTTGTCCCCATGACCCCTGAGAAAGTATATAGGTACATGACTAGAACGAATACGCAGTTAACCCCAATTCCTAGGAATACAAGCTGAAATTCTCATAGATACAAAGCACCGTATAAGAATATTACACGTGGAATTAAAGTTGAAACAGAATATTTTTGGAATATAGTTATAACCTTCTGAAGTACATTCAGATATGCAACAAGAGCTTTTGCATCGCCCTCCAGGAACTCTGGCATCATGGCTCCAGAAGTTTGAAGAGACTGCTTGAACTTATCATCGTAAATTCTTATACAATCAAACAAAGTGGGCCATCCTATACTGCGAAATGATGTACCCTGGAGCAACTCATAAACTCTAGACGCACCTTCCTGAGTGGAAGCCTGAAATTAAATAAAGATGACAGCAAGGATACTCAATCAGTAACCAAGTGAATGAGGTCCCACCAAAATACCAATGTAAAGACTTCTCATACCAAGGTACACAGCATTTCCAAGAAAGCCACAAGAGTTTTAAAATTTGTGTGGTCCTCTCCAGCAAAATTCACAAATGTCCACAAGACATCATTCCCAGAGAGTAGTTCAGGTTCTTTCTGTAAAAGGTTGTAAAGATCAAAAGACAAAAACGAAAACAGGTCTATTCGGCATGTAAAACGAGATATGACCGGCATGGTTTCTGAATGCTCACATGTGCTATGAAAAAGAAATTAGCCACCAAAAAACATATAAACAGAACTCAAATTCAAAATACCAAGCAAACTTATTTTCATAAATTTAGTGTAAAATAATAAAAAAACAAAAAAAAACAAAGATAAACAAATAACTGCTCGATTTGGTAGTCGTTCTCAACCTGATAAATTTTGCTAACAAACTCCATAAGAGAAATGAAGGGCAGTGGCTTCTCAGCCTCTTCAGTTTGCATACTACCATCAAGTGAATCACAAGTTCGGTAAGAATTTAGAACACTCATAGCCATGTCCTTTGATTCTTTCACCTGAAAAATAATGATGGCAGGTGACTCAGGAGATAAACATATAGATAAGCTATTGTATTTCTCATCTTGGCTCATCTACTCAACTTATTAGACTATCAAAACGAAGGATATAAGGTTCAGCCATTAATGAAGTTTATATGAAACTCATATCCCATAGCGATCAAGCTGATACATCAAAAAGTTTCTCCCTCTAAATGAAAAGCAGATATTACCAATTCTTCATCATATCAGACGATGAAGTACGGAAAAAAATTACAAGCTTTACATGATAAAGTTGCAGCGGTCAAACTTTGATCACCAACGTATACACAATACACAAATGCTAAGTAGAATTTCTTTAGTGTGAATTTTTAACAAACCTTATCTCTTGCGATTGGGTGAGATAAAAAACAAGAGGCTAACTTGTGCAGATAAGCATTATATATGTAGATCATGTCCTCCTCATCATTCTGCATGTAGCAAGTAACAATTTGTCAACCATTGATAGACCAACACAAGAGGGAAGGGTTGAGTCAAGAAAATCAAAGATCATAATAGAAAACCTGAAAGAGACTTAAAGTTGATATCTGATTTAGCAACATCCTAGAGACTAACAAGAATGAATACAGCATCCAAATAGGAACCCACCGAATACTAACAAAGTAAAATCATATACTCAATAATGAAATCATTAATAAATATATAATGGGATTAGAAGCAGAACAATCAGCATAAAGAAATGGGAACACTCTCACATTTGGGAATGACTAATCAAGTAAAGACTGTCTACATGAAGGAAAAAAATGGCATCCATACAGGCCTACACATAAATCAATCATAGTGAAACAGACAATATACACTACAGTTGTCAGGAAGAAAGAGTACAAACACCGTATACACCATTACAAAATAGCTATTTTTCTGATCCATGTTTCATGCATAATAGCTCAATCAATACAAAATTCTATAAGCAAAGGTAGAGATAATTTTGACTCAAAACTTTAAGAAAAGTTTAAGGAGCTAAACATGTCATCACTAGCTGGGAAATCAAGGTAACTCTTCTTGTAGCCTAAAAATTCTTCCACTTGCTCGTCAAGTGATATCAAGTGAACAGTAAATCCAGATAGAAACTTGGGATGACGTTTATATGAAAGTACCTGGTAGGCTGCAGTTCGAAGAACATTATCCAGCAAAAACTGAAACACATTTTTTGAGAAGATGGACTCCAGGCAGGAGCATATGTGCCTCATATCTGTTGTTGAAGCCGTGGGAACTGTATCCATTCCAGATATTCCATCATATATCAGCATTAAATGTACAGCCCAGGCAAGCCTTATGCCACCAATGAACCCATCAGCAGTGAGGTCACTGCCAGAAGCCATGACCTGAAAGGTGATCAGGACGTAAGAAAGGCAGAAGTGTGTTTTCGAGTGTCAGTGACAGGGATAAGAAGCGAAAGAAAAATGTATCAACTCGTCTTACAATATCCTGAAAGTCTGTCCTAAACGAAGCATCTTGAGATATCATAGATGACTTATCAGATAGTCCGCTGATTGCATCTGATACGAAGGTGATGATGAGAGAAAACAGAAGACTAAAAGTAATCTGCAACACAGATAAAAATCATTTATCAGAAATTAACACTTTTCATATTAAATAAGCAGGGAAGGAAGAAAGCTTTAATAGCCACTATGTCATGAACAGTACTAGCATGAACCTGAGAACTTATGGTGTCATTTTCTTCAGTTAATTGAGCTGCATTATCTTTTAAAACATAGAATATATCTTTTACATCTTTCGAACCTGCAATAAACAACTTGTTAGAAGAATGAATATGTAACAGAAATCTCCTAGAGCAATAACAAAAGATATAATACAACAAGAGTGTTTTAATCCGATTAATAAACAACTTAATTATTATTAATTAGTAGTATCTTTTAAATCATTTCATAAATGAGATCAGAACAATGGATGAAGCTTAACAAGCCACTATATTATACCAAACACCAGACTCACATATGATACTCAACTTCAGTCAAAAATGTTGAATGCATAATTACACACACATAAAATGATATATTTCACAGCACATTGACCAAATGATCTGACTAGTGTGGCATAAGAAGTGCCCTAGCAAATGTGTAAACCACATATCAATAATTTCACTTACTATGGTGGACAATGGAACTTATGCTGTCTTTTTCATGAAAAAAAATCAAACCATTAACGAAAGCACTGTATCCAACAACTGAATTTTTATAACAAGTAGCATTGTTAATCTTCGCACAAAAGCTTTATAAGAAATAAACAGGCTTACCAGGTCTATCAACCAAAATTGAAAGAACAAGGCAATGTCCCAGAATCAGTCTTTCCCTATGAACAACAGATCTTCGTTCAACAAGAGCACCCCTTGAGTCAATAAGGTATCGCTCACATAAGGGCCCACCCAATCCAGAAGGTTCCTCTCGATTGAGTTCCTAACAACAACGAATTTGTATCATGACAGTAATTACATAATAATGTTAAAAAAAAACAAAACAAAAAGTAAAATTATCACGTCATAAAGATCATCTAAAAGAACTTTTACATCTAATATTTTTCACTAGATTAGAGCATGTTTTTGCTACAAATGTTCAGCTATGAAGACAATGGACATGGATGGGGGACAATCACTGATTTTTTGAAGTTTCAAAAGTAAATCTTTAAATTTTCTTGACTCGTTTGATGTGAACTCTATAATCCGAAGTCAAGGTACATCAGAGTGTTGATGCTAATGCAAAGTGAGAAGTAAATCACAAATGGTACACTAAAGGTAATGGCAACTGTCTTTGAGTTAAAAGGTAATATAGAAAACGAATCTCAAAAATGAATAGTATGTTAGCACAACGGTTCAATGTGCACTATAAGTAATAGTTACACATTTGAAAAATGGATATTCAATTACTAATTGGAGAAAGATTGTTTAACTCTAAGATCATGAGAAACAAATGAAATGTAGATTGAAATGGTTGTAGCTAGACAGATATGCTCATGGATATTCAACGAACAAGAGAATTCGTCTTCGCAGTAAATGAGAACGATTGTCAATAATATAAATTCTTCAAAATAAATTCATGCAGCAAAGTGGGAAGTTATTTTAGTTACATATATACTGAAGTCTTGATTTTGAAACCAATTGAGGATGTATCTCAAAAGAACCTTAGTGGTTAGTACCTTTATAAGAGTAATCAACCGTTGTCTAAGCCCAGTTTTGATCAGTTCTTCTAAGATTCCCTGAATGTCAGCTATAAGATCAGGTTCAAGCCCCTGGTCCAGAACAACTGCCTGTTCAACCAGAAAAATGGTAATGTGTGATAATGCTTTAACGCAACGAACACTAGAAGAAGAAGAAAAAAAAGCAAGAAATAAAACGAGAGAGTAAGCTACCCTCAGGAGTGTGTATAGCGTTGATGTAAGATCTCTTCTCCCTGTATACCATAGTCCAGTTGCAAGCCGTTGAATCTCAAGCGGGTCCCGTCCCACTAAGCCCCACTAAAAACATAGGACAAATATATAAGAAAATATCGCAGAAAATAACTCCAGAGCTTTAGAGTAGAGCAAAGTGAAGGGAATCGCACCTCCTGATTTGCAGATACAAGCAGACGAACAGAATCTATCTCATTTAGGTGAAGCTCATCACTCAGTTTCAAACTCTACAATCAGTAACAATATAAGATAATGAACAGCGAGTCATCAACGTGACAACGTCAATAGGAGCTAAACTTTTTTTGAAGCAATAAGATATCAACCATATAAATCATCACACATATTTCAAATACCAGGATAATATAAGGTAACATCAATTTTAACCAGTCTCTGAAGATGAAGAAAGTTAAACAGAAGCCAAAAGGTTGTATTGTAAGTCCTCATCAAGACAGAATACACTCCCCTATGTTCATATCTAAATCCTGAAATCTTAACATCCACTAGACCAATAAATCTCAGACTCAAAACACTCGTCTCCCAAATTCGAAAGAAACACTTACAATAGCAACATCTTGGTCATCCAAAGATATAGGCAGCGAATCCGGGAGTCTAATTTCTCGGGACTGAACTTGCGCTCTGTCCGACGGCTTCGGAGGCTGCCCAGAGATTAAAAAGAAAAATAAAATCGTTACTGTACCCAGAAAATTGAAAGAGACGCATCGATTGAGCAAGTACCGGGAATAATAGGAGGTTCTGAATAGAGGAAAATGAGTTGCGAATGGCATGAGTGAGTTCGATACGCTGCGTTGGAGTTGGCCGGGACGTTCCGAGTAGCGAAGAGTGTACTATGCTCACTAACACTTTTGGCGACACCATTTTATGATACTAGGTCTGCGGCGGCGAAGTGAAGACAATAGCTTGGGTGTTTTCTAGGAGAAAAGGAGAATCTGGAAGCACAGAGGAAACGCAAGATTGCGATTCCAACGATATGGCCGAAGCACTCGACTCTGTGTGTAGGTAGTTCAATTTCGAGGTTACTCCATGGACATATACGAATTTTGAATTTGAATCCGAGAAAACAGAGGAGAACGAAGAAGGAGCGATTAGGGTTTTTTTAAGTGACACAGTGGCCTTTTTTTTTCAATCGGTTTCTTTTTCTTTTCTTTTTTTCATTTAGTTTTTAATCTCTATATTTTTACAGACGACCTCCGAGAAAAAATATTCGAAAAATCTCAAAATATTTTTAAGAGTTTTAGAAAAATTTCAAACTTGGAACGAAGGTGTTATGAAATGTTGCGGAAAATAATATTTTTAAAAAATATATTGCATAATAATAAAATTTTAATTAAAAAACATCAAACTCAAAGTTATGTATATTATGAAATATCTTGAAAGTAGATTAAAAATAAAACTGTAATTATATTATAAAAGAGAAAATAAGTCGGTAGAGGAATATTGGACAGTGGGGTAGGCTGAGATGTGGTGCGGACTAGCCACTTTCTACCAACGAATGTTACTCACCGGTTGTTGGCAATGGTAGTGAATGATTTCCTTGGGATGAAGGATGAATTATCTTGGCAAGGTACTTCAAATAGTGAGTTCACAATACAATCTGCATATGCTTTGTTGAAATATGATTGGGAGGCTAGGCCATGTATGGTGAGCTTCTTCAAATGGATATGGGGAGTGGTGGTAGCGAAAAGAATGTGGGTCTTTCTTTGGTTAGTTGGTCATTAAGTAATTATGACAAATGTTGAAAGAGTTAAGACGTCATTTAGTGAAGGAGACGACTTGTCCAGTGTGTAATGGGGCAGAAGAGTCGGATCTTACATGTGATGCAGGACTATCCATCCTGTAATGTCAGGAATCTGAATGCCGGTAGTTCCCATGTAGAAATGAGCGCCTTCTTCACATATACTTTGTTGGAATAACTGTTTTGTGAACTTGGATGCGAGTAATGAGCGCTCCCAACACTTTTTTATATGAAGTGTTGTTGGGTATGGAAGTAGCGATGTTGGAAAAATAGGAAAAATATCAGAAAAAAACTCGACTATCAAAAATATCAAAAGAACCTCAAATTTGGTTCGAATTAAATAATGTTTTAATTTTTCTTGATTTTTATTTTGAATCGTTAACTTTTTATTAATTTATCATTTAATCGCTAGTTTTTATTGAAGTTGCCAAATAAGTCACATTGTAAAGTTGACTAACTTAACAAATTATCAAAATTAAATTTCTGATGAGATTTTGTGTTCAATTATTAAAAACGTTTGTTAGTTAAAAAAATAAAACTCAAAATTGAGACTTGAACTCCTTACCTTTATGATAAATTCATGAATACATCAATGGTAACATAAAGAAACATTGTCCTTTTGATAGTGGTAGAGGATGGCCAACACATCAGCGAGTTCCTGTGAAACGACTAATTTTTAACGAGAATCTTAAAGAAAACAGGATGAGAGAGTAACCTAATTACACTATGGTGATTTGGCCTAATTTTTAATTTGGTGAATTTATATTAAAAGATGTAAATATACTCCCAATTTCAACATCAATATTTTCATATCTACTTTTCTTTTCATTTCTTACCAATCGACATGCTCAATGGACCAGAGTCAAAGTTTAAGGTTCGGAGCTGGGATTTATTTGCACCTATGGGAGATCTATGCCTAGAATTAATCCATCAAATGTTTCGAATCTGAGTTCCAAATTTTTCTTAAGTGAAATCTATAAATATAAATATCCTACTGAAAACATCACAAAGGCAAATCAAAATATTGTTTTTAGAGATATTTTATTTCAATACATATTGCAAAACACTTAATTAAAACTATGAAACACTAACTAAGAGTGGTGTTTATTGTATTTCAAAAGCTAAAATCAAAATTTCCCTATGATTACTTCTGGATTGATATATGAACAAAACATTTTGCTGGATTTTTGAATAATATTTAAGAGATACATGATTCTAAGCTGCTCTAAATGACATGCAAATTTTTTTATGCATGGTTAAATATAATAAGAAAAATGTCTTAATAATGAAAACTGAAAAGTCAAAAAAGCTAAATTAAAGGTAAAGGTTGGTATGAGTTAACCAATGACTAAACCCAGCTTAGATTTAAAATTGATGTAATCCAACTTGGGGTATTTTATAATACGAAAATATGAAGTCAATCTTAAGTCTTAACTAACTTTTCAATGTGTAGACTTGAGAATCAGTCACTACAAATGGTATGATACTTAAGGGTTCCATTTTGGTGTGCCATACACTTTTTGGTATTTTAAACCTATGTAAGGTGATATATGATCATGCTATGTTCTGATCTTCTCAATTTTAGTTGAATACTATGGAGTTCTTGTTTTGGTGGGATTTTTATTTAGTATTACTCTTATTGAGACGTTAAAATGTCATTACTCAAACACATTATCAATTTTCATGATAAAAAAAAGTTCAACTTAGCCGAAACACAACAACAAACCCAAATTATAACTAGTAATACTATATTATTATACCAACTGAACGAACAATCTAACTTTATTACACCCAACTACATCAAAACTTCCGTAAATATCATGGCATTGACAACACTGACACCTTCCGAAGACAAAGCAATAAACTAGTTCTCCCCATGACTTTGTTTTTTTTTTTTTTTTGAAAAAGACTTTCTATCTAAAAACGTGAAAGAAGAAAAATTACAAAAGTCCGGCCAACTTTAGTGTTTTAGAGGCTCAAACCCAGTGAACAAAAACATAAAAAGGGATCGTAATCTTGAACCTAGTAGTAGGTTAACCTAGTCGATGGAATAGTGAACGTCGCTTGATCACCTATGATGTTGAGAACCAGTGTTAAAGCATTGCGGAGGCTAGTAAAGGATTAGAGTCGCGACGCGATAGGAATCAATCCTATGCCGTATAGTGGAGTCAATTAATCGGAGGACTTGATCCGTAGTCTTGAAGCTCTGTCGATGAAGTCGATTGTTCCTCTCACCCCAGATCACATACAAAGTACACTGCCACACAAGTAGAGTTAATCGTTTTTGTTCCTTCTTTCCTTGTAATGATTGTTCCCCATGACTTTGTTATTAAGGTTTTCTTCATGTTTAATTCATAATTCATCGTCGTTGAATCAGTTAGCTATCATTCCATTCAAGATTTTCTCAAAAAATGTTTTAAGAGAATCTGTAAGTACTTTGATTTCTTTATGTTGTGATGAAAAAACATATTTTCGGTTATCTTCCAATTAATTTACGGTTTATCTTCTATATGCCGATTGTCAACCATGTCCATGTGACTTTCCTTCACAGTCCCATGTAAAAAACTCATGTACAACACATTCTCGGATTTTTCGTTTGTAAAATACATCGTCATATTTAATTCTATGTCAATTGATTATTTTTTTGTACAACCTACAAGTAAATTAATAAATTAGAATTGATGTGATGATCATTTCCATATTTTATCAAAAACAATAAACAGTTCATCATTAGTTAGTTTTGGCATAAATGTAAGATCATCTCCAACTAATTTCCATATTTTTACCTAAAACAAAGTTTAGAATTAAATATATTCCAACCTATTTTTATTTTCATCTTCAAAATACAAATCTATGTTTTTCTCTATATTTCGAGATTTCTATTTCTAATTCATACTAAAATTTAGAGAATTTTACTTTCAATTCTAAGATGAAGTAAGGTTGGAGAAAAATCTCTCTTCAAAATGAAATTACTTAACTATTAGATGAACGAGAGAGTAAAAAAATTAGTTAGAAAACCAGGCTCAAAGAACTCATTCTCATTCAGCTTAATGTGTACATTTACATTTTCTCCTCTTATATATGTATCACATTTACTAAACCGGAGTTAACAATTCGGTTAACTCTAATCAATATAAACCAGTTTCATCTATATTCTAATATCCCCTTCAAGATGGCATGTAGATTGAATTCAAACCCATCTTGCCAATAAGAGAATGAAACTGTCCAGGCTGTACGGCTTTAGTAAGAACGTTAGCCAGTTGTTGATCCGTCTTGACATGGAGTGTCTTCACAAGACCATTAGTGACTGCTTCTCTGACTTTGTGACAATCCATCTCCAGATGCTTGGTTCTTTCGTGAAAGACAGCATTATTTGCAATGTGAATTGTGGCTGTGTTATCGCAAAAGAAAGCAACCGCTTTAGGTTGAGGTACCTGCAGTTCAGTCAGTAGATTCACTAACCATTGAATTTCTTTGACGCCGACCCCCATTGCACGGTATTCGGATTCAGCTGAAGACATGGAGACAATGCTTTGTTTCTTGGACTTCCAGGAGATCAAAGAGGTTCCAAGGAACATGCAAAATCCAGTGGTTGAGCGTCTAGAATCCTTACAAGAACCCCAATCAGCATCTGTGAAAGCTGTTAAAGGAAGCTTCAAATAGTGTAACACTCTGTAGGCAGCTTGTAAATGAGAAGATTTAGGAGCAGCAGTAAACTGACATAACATGTTCACCGCATAAGTAATATTGGGTTTGGTTATTGTCAAATACATCATCCTTCCCACCAATCTCCTATATTGCTTTGGATCATCAAGCAGAGGCTCCTTACTATCTTGGACAAGTGATACATATGGATCCATCGGTACAGTAGAAGCCTGACAAGCCAATAAACCAATTTCTTCGAGTAATTCCAACGTATACTTTTGTTGACAGATGTAGATTCCCTTGCTAGATCTTGCAATCTCAAGACCAAGAAAATAGCGCAATGGTCCTAGATCTCGAAGCTTGAAAGAACTCCGTAGATCAGATTTGAGTTGAGTAACCTCTGCATCATCATTTGATGTGATGATAATATCATCCACATACACCAGAACAGCAATATATTTTCCTTTCTGATTCTTCACAAACAGTGTGTGATCAGTATGTGATTTTTGAAAACCAAGTTTCACAAGAACATAGCTAAACTTCAGAAACCATTGACGCGAGGCCTGCTTTAAACCGTAGAGAGATTTATTCAACTTACAGACCAAAATTCGGTGTTAGTTTCTCTCCTGGTTTTGCAGTATAGCCAGGTGGAAGAGTCATGTAAATTTCTTCATCGAGATCGCCATTTAGAAAGGCATTAGAGATATCCAACTGATGTAAACTCCACTGTTTGGCAGATGCTACAGCTAAAAGAGTCTTGACTGTAGTCATTTTGGCAACTGGAGAGAAGGTATCAACAAAATCAACACCTTCTTGTTGTGTATATCCCTTTGCTACAAGGCGTGCTTTGTATCGTTCCAAGCTTCCATCAGAATTGAGTTTAGTTTTATAAACCCATTTGCAGCCAATAACACGTTTATTTGGAGGGAGTGAGCAGATAGTCCAGGTGTGAGTACTTTCAAGAGCAATAAGTTCCTCATTCATGGCCTGGATCCACTCATCAAATTTCTTGACTTGCTTGAAAGTAGCAGGTTCTGCAAATTTAGTGACTGCACAAATATATGCTTTATATTCCTCTGTGAGATGTTCATAAGTCATATATGAAGCCAAAGGATAAGGAACATCTATAGTAGTCAGATTGTAGTAGTAATCATGTAGATAGCCAGGTGGTTTAGATATTCTCTTAGTCTGCTCAATGAGGGGATTATCAATTGCAGAAGAATCATTCTCACGACCAGTTTCATTCACAACTGTAGAGGGTTCCCTCACTACTATAGGAAGTTCACTAGTATCTATGGGAGAATGATTAATATCTACTGCAGAATCTGTCATAGAGACAAAATCAAGGTAAGAGTTAGGCGTACCATCAGCAAAAGGTAAGAAGTCTTCATGAAAGACTACATTTCGAGAAATGTGGATCGTTTGAGTCTCCAAATCCAGCAGTTTGTAACCTTTGTACCCTGCAGGATAACCAAGGAATAGACAGGCTCGTGATCGTGGTTGAAACGTGTGCCTATTCTTTGACGAGGTTGAGCTGTAACATTGACAACCAAAAACTCTTATTCCCTTATAATCTGGTTTCTTCGATGTGAGAACCTGATAGGGAGTTTTATTCTTCAGAAGAGGTGAAGGTAGTCTATTAATGAGGAAAACCGAGGTTAATACACAGTCTCCCCAATACTCTAATGACAGATTGGCTTGAAACATGAGAGATCTTGCTACATTCAAGATGTGTTGGTGTTTTCTTTCCACCATTGAGTTCTGTTCTGGGGTTTCTGGGCATGAGTGGTAAGCTATGATTCCTTTGGATCTATAAAGATCTGTGAAAGATAACTCTGGAGCATTATCTGATCTTATTCCTTTAACAACTGCTTTGTACTGAGTCTCCACCATTCTTAAGAAATTTGGGAAAACAGTAAGTACCTCTGACTTAGTTCTTAACAGATATAACCATGTCACTCTGCTGTGATCATCCACAATTGTGAGGAAATATCTATATCCTTCTACAGTTGGCACAGAGAATGGTCCCCAGATGTCAATATGAAGCAAGTCGAAAACATTCTCACATATATTGTTTTGGGAAATATAAGGAAGATGCTTCTGTTTAGCTTGGGGACAAATGACACAATGAAAATCTTTATTTCTCTGTTTAACACCAAGTACATCTGTAATAGAATCTATCTTTGCAACAGATGGATGACCTAATCTATTGTGCCACAAAGCTGTATCTACAACAATGTTTACTACACAAGATAAGTCTTGATTCCCTGGAAGTGTGATCGAAGCTCTATCAAGCACATACAGATTGCAGATTTGTTCACCCCTCCTAATCATCAGTCCCTTGATAGGATCCTGTATCATGCAAGATTCTTGATCAAACATAACACGACAACCCAAATCTCTGGTTAACTGGCTTACACTGAGGATATTGAGGCAAAAATCTGGGATATAGAGGACATTGTTCAAAATCAGAGACTCATTTAGTCTAATCTGACCAATTCCTGCAATCCGTATATCTGGTCCAGTAGGTAAGGTCATCGTTTTACCACAAACACTATCAGTCATATTCACAAACAAGCTTTTATCATGTGAAACATGATGAGTAGCACCACTATCTATGATCATAGACCTAGATGACAATGTATTACCGGTGACTCTCAAGATCCCTACAAATTTTAAAGTAGAGGACGAGAAAGCCATACCAGGCAATGCAGTGATAAGACCACCAGAGGTAGATGGCATCGAAGTCTGATCGAGTGGTGTTGAGAGCTGTGAGTTGAAGTAGGCTATAACACCCTGAATTTGATCTTGAGAAAGTGCTCTTGACTGATTGCAGAAAGTGTTATCATTGACAGTTGGATCTGTTAAAGTCATTTGAGCCACTACTGGTTTGTTAGAAGAAGTAGTAACCTTTCCCTTATGCTTGAAACCCACTGGATACCCATGTATTTTGTAGCATTTGTCTATAGTGTGACCATTATAACCGCAGTGAGAACATATGGGCCTGCCTGTCTTCTGAGTGTAAGTAGCGTTGACTGATACAGGATTTGTTGAGATTTCAGGGTTGGCCATATGAAAGACTGAAGCATTTTGGACAGGTGTGATGCTTCGCTGGCTATAGTCCTGATCAAGTAGGTTGTATACTTCAGCAAGAGTAGGTACATTCTTCTTCATGATGATCTGACTTCGAGCACTTGAATAAGATTCATTTAGACCAGCTAAGAACTTGATGATCTTTGTGTGCTCAGCTTGAACAGACGTAGCTCTGCAACAGTTGCAGTTTTGACAAGTCTTAACACATTCTGCTCCATCAAGATCATCCCATAGTGTTTTAAGCTTTGTATAATAGGCTGATAGCTCTGTAGATCCTTGATGAAGAGACCAGATTTGTTGTGTAAGTTGATAAGATCTTGGCAAGTTCGTGATGTGAAAACGCACAAGTAAGTCTTGCCACATCGTAGAGGCGTCTCTGAATCGTAAAATACTCCTATAAATCTCTTTTGTCACAGAATTCAGAATCCAAGATTTTACCATTGCATTACATCTTGACCATATGCGATAATATGGATGTGTTTCTAATGGTCTAGCAAGAGATCCATCCACAAACGCAAGCTTATTCTTAGCATCTAAGGCGGTAGTAATAGCTATATTCCAGGTGTTATAGTTTGTTCCATCAAGTACCTCAGAGATGATAGAAGATCCTGGATTGTCGCCGCTGTTCAAGAAGTAAGGAGAGTACTGAATTCCATCAAATGCGAACTGTTCTTGTGACATTTGAGATGAGAGAGGATTTGGAACACCAAACGATTGTATCAGAATTGAAGAGAAGCAGGATTGACTCCAAAGGGAGCAGGATTGGCTCCAAAAGTAGCAGGATTAGCTCCAAAGATAACGTGATTCACCGGAATAGATGGATCTTGTAAGTTGCTCACCGGAATAGGTGAATGTGAAGGTGATATCGTCGGAGAAGATGAGTAACTCGCCGGAATAGGTCGAGTGGTCTTCGATCGAGCTTGATTTACTGATTATGCTGCAGAACCAGAACCGCGAGCTAATCGCTTTGAAGTTTGACGAAGCGTAACCATTTTTGAACTCAATTTGTTAGAAATTATCAATCGGAGGAAAGATCCGATCAATTTAGGTCAAAGAAAGCGGAAGAAGATGAAGATCAGGAACAAGATCGAAGATGATGAAGTTGATTCATCGCTCTGATACTATATTAGATGAACGAGAGAGTGAGAAAGTTAGTTAGAAAACCAGGGTCAAAGAAATCATTCTCATTCATCTTAATGTGTACATTTACATTTTCTCTTCTTATATATGTATCACATTTACTAAACCAGAGTTAACAATCTAGTTAACTCTAATCAATATAAACGAGTTTCATCTATATTCTAATATTAACTTTATAAAAAAATAGACAAATGGGTTAGAACTGCTCGCATAAACTTATTTCTAATTTAATAACAATGCTCACCACTACTTTGACTTCTTTCATTCGAAAGGTGAGATTTCTTCTCCTTGTAATTTAAAAGATAACATGGTAATCAAGTGATGTCTAAGATTATAAACATTAATCCTCAAAATATCATAACATTATAATTATATTAAGCAAGTTTTATAAAATCCTTTTAAAATACCGAAAAACACATATATAAACATAATAATAAAATCTAATCCATTGTCAAAACCCAAATGCAATTTTCCATTAAACTAACTCCACTTGGCTAAAAAATAGTCTAAAAGACTCTTAGTTGCTAAGCAAATTAGTTGTTAAAAAAAAGGGAGCAAATTAGTTGTCATTGCAAAATACTTTCATATAAATTCGACAATATACAAACACTATACTCCCAAAAGAAAGAAAAAAAGAGTCGTACACCAAAATCAACCTTATTCTATAAAATATATCAGTAAGTAAAAGTCCAAATATTAGCTCCCAAAAAAAGTCCAAATTAAAAAAAGTAATAACTTTTCTAAATTAAAAAATAAATATATAGATATTGGTTTGTCCACGTAACATGCCATGAAGATTCTGATCATTGGGGTTGACGAAGCTAATTCTAAAACAGTGAAACTGACGCGCTTTCGAAAGCGCGTGAACTCTCATTTCCCTCCCTGTATTTCGCGTTTTCCCAACTGGCACAAAAGCAAAGCAGCAGCATTCCCACTGTTCCCATTAATTCACACCTCTCTTACTCTCTCTCTCTCTCTCTCTCTTCCTCTTTTCTCTCTCTACTCTCTCAGTCAAACCCTAATTCCGATGACGGTACCTAACTCCGATGACGGTGACCGGAGTTTACCGGAGGTTATCAACTCACTCCTCGACTCTATCCCTAAGCTTATTAGCTTCAAGTGTAAATGGTCTTCAATTCGCGCCAAACTCGCCGATCTCAAAACTCAGCTCTCCGATTTCTCCGATTTCGCCGGCTCCTCTTCCAACAAGCTCGTTCAAGATCTTCTTGTTTCGGTTCGCGAGACGCTTAACGACGCTGTTGAAGTTGCGACGAGGTGCGAAGGACCAGGTATGGCTGAAGGTAAGCTCAAGACGCAGAGTGAGGTTGACTCGGTCATGGCGAGACTCGATCGACATGTGAAAGATGCTGAGGTTTTGATTAAGAGTGGACTGCTTCAGGATAACGGAGTCGTCGTCGTCTCGGGGTTTTCGATTTCATCGAAGAAGGAAGCTGTTCGATTAGAAGCGAGGAATCTAGTTATCAGATTACAGATCGGTGGTGTTGAATCGAAGAACTCAGCGATTGATTCGTTGCTTGAGTTACTTCACGAAGATGATAAGAACGTGATGATCTGTGTAGCTCAAGGAGTTGTTCCTGTTTTGGTTAGGTTACTTGATTCGTGTTCTTTAGGGATGAAGGAGAAGACTGTAGCTGTAATTTCTAGAATCTCTATGGTTGAGAGTAGTAAACATGTTTTAATAGCTGAAGGCTTGTCTCTATTGAATCATCTCCTTCGTGTTCTGGAATCAGGAAGTGGTTTTGCTAAAGAGAAAGCTTGTATTGCTTTACAAGCTTTGAGTTCGTCTAAGGAGAACGCTAGAGCGATTGGTTGTAGAGGTGGGATCTCGTCTCTGTTGGAGATATGTCAAGGTGGGAGTCCTGGCTCTCAGGCTTTTGCTGCTGGTGTGTTGAGGAATCTAGCTTCGTTTGTAGAGACCAAAGAGAATTTCGTGGAGGAAAACGCGATTTTTGTTCTTATCTCTATGGTTTCTTCTGGTACTTCTCTAGCTCAAGAGAATGCTGTAGGATGTTTGGCTAATTTAACGAGTGGGGATGAGGATTTGATGATATCTGTTGTAAGGGAAGGAGGGATTCAGTGTTTAAAGAGTTTCTGGGATTCTGTTTCTAATGTTAAGAGTCTTGAGGTTGGAGTTGTGCTTTTAAAGAATTTAGCTTTGTGTCCTATTGTGAGAGAAGTTGTTATCTCTGAAGGTTTTATCCCTCGTTTGGTTCCAGTGTTGAGTTGTGGGGTTCTCGGTGTGAGAATCGCAGCTGCTGAGGCTGTTTCTTCGCTAGGTTTTAGCTCAAAAAGCCGAAAAGAAATTGGTGAAAGCGGATGCGTTGGTCCACTGATTGATATGTTAGATGGTAAAGCCATTGAAGAGAAAGAAGCAGCTTCCAAAGCTCTATCAACTTTATTGGTGTGCACGAACAACAGAAAGACTTTTAAGAAGAGTGAGAAGGGTATAGTTAGTCTTGTTCAGCTTTTGGACCCGAAGATTAAGAAATTGGATCAGCGATACACTGTCTCTGCTTTGGAACTGCTTGTAACTTCTAAGAGATGCAGGAAACTAGTTGTTGCTGCTGGTGCTTGCTTGCATTTACAAAAGCTTGTGGAGATGGATGTTGAAGGAGCTAAGAAATTGGCTGAGAATCTTGCCCGGAGTAAGATTTGGGGCGTCTTTACAAGGCCGTAGGAGACTGCGGATACGATATTAACCTGTATTTAAGAGACTTATCGGCGATTCTGGATATTTTTTTCTCGTGTTCTCTATATGTTGTTTGATGATTTGATTGTTCATAAGGCTCGGCTGATTGATGTAGGGAGAGTAATTGCTGATTAGTCTGTAGACAAAAAATAATGTAATATCTTTGTAGAGTTTGTAATCCTCTTATTTAAATTTTCTATGTGAGCTAATCATATCAGAGTTTGATTTGATTCTTCAACTTTTTTTGTTCTTGTCCTCTAAAAACTTCAAAACCTCGATCCTTTCTCAAGTACTTGATTGGTTTTATCTTAATCTAGGAACAGTGTAGTGACCCTTCAGTGTCTGCAATTTGAAACTGTTTTTGTTGCATAATATGAGTTGGATTGTGATGGTATGTCCTGTCTGATAATGTTGGTCGAAAGCACATGGCAGTTGTTTTGTTTATACCTTTTTCTCAAATATCTTTACGAAAATTCTCAACTTGTTTATTTGTGGCCCCATATGATTGTCACAGCCGTTAAGTTATTTGGCACAATTCAATTAGTAAAACCACCAAACTGAAATCTGCACATGGATCTGTTTCTGTTGGTTCCTCTCTAACGACTGTTTTGTATTATGAATTACTCTTAATAAAGCTTCAATGGTGGGGACACAACACAGCACTCTTTATGGATTCCAGATTCTTCAAAAAGGGGTTATATCTTCAATTTCTTTTTTCTCTACAAAATGTTTGAGATCAGTTACAAATGACCTTTCTTACATTTATGTTGTTACATTCCTCAAAGTGTTCTTAGACATAAAGATAGGAAAATGTGTTTATTGAACAATGGAGATGGATCTGTTACCATCATGGTGAATAGAAAAAAAACTGGTAAAAGAATTGTGATGTTTACTTGATACTATATAAGGACTTAAGTTGCTGACTGATCAATCTGCTGCTGTGAATAGCTGATTGAAGCTCTAGATTATCCGACCACCATTGTTCTAGCCCGTGCGCCTCATGAAACTTCTGTTTCCCTTTCGACATCACAAAAAGCTTCGCTGCTGCCTGACAATTAGAGTTTACAACAGGACCATTGTTCTCCTTGTTGTTGTTCACTTCTCTCTTCTCTGTTACTCCATCTTGGTCAGTGTAGTGGCAGCAGATATAGTCACTATCATTCACATATAAATGAGGCACCCATTTTCTTAAATCCACAGTAGATTTCTGACTCTGCCCGTAGAAACTCGGTACCCAGTTCCTGAACCCTGAAGAAACATTGCCAGGAGAACCCTGTCCTTGGTTCCCACTTGGTATCAGAGGCTCGTTTCTAGGAGGAAGCATTGACATGAGTCTTTTCCAAGCAACACTAGCTTTTTCACCAATATTTCGTAAGCTCATAGCAAGAGATATAGAAGGTGGATTAAACAAATGAGCATCCACAAATAGCCCTTCTTTAGCCAAGGCTTTACCAACTTGTAATGCAAAACCAGCTCCCAACGAATGACCCACTATACATACATTCCTGCTTCCGTACCTCTTAGCTACTGACTGCAACGCCTCCAGAGCAACGTTAAACCTCACAGAACCTTTAAGACTCTCCCAAGCTAAAAACCTGAGATCATCTTCAATGTCACGTCTCATTGTAAGACTCTTTAGTATCGTTCCTCGCAGCGCCAGTACTGCTTTAGGTGCCCCGCTGGGTCTGATGACAACCAAATCTGCCATTGCAGCTGCTCTGTCCCATTCAAGAACAGCACCAAATATGGAACCATCTCTCTGGTCAATCAGCGTATGCGATAACTTGTACTTGAATGGAATCCACCATTTCGGGGCGAGAGCGTTTTGCTCGTTTCGATTCTCTTGTCTGTCGAGTTCAAGCAAGTAAGCTGCTTGAATAAAGCATGCCATTACTGTTCTCTTGTAGTTAGGATCCTTCCTAAAAACCAAAAGGTTAAAACTTAACTTGCAAAACAAAAATTGGTTCAGAGAAAAAAAGACTAGAACCTAAGATTACATGATTAGCTTCAGACAACCACATATACTAGTCAACTAAACACAAACCAATGCACAAAATTTAGCTTGTTCCTTGGATTCATTATGGTTTCTTAATCAAGGATGAATTCAAAATGCAATCACCAGAGCAAATAGATCATCACAAGGGTAGAAGCAGAACATAGCCAAAATTAGAAACTATTTATAAAAAAGCCTCACAGAAATAACATGAAAATGTCGGAGATCACAAAGTAAAAGGAAAAGATCTCTGTAATTAAGACAAATGACTAAACTAACCAAAAAAAAAAAAAAAAAATCAATTTTTTTTTCGATATCTTCAGATCCAAAGCATAAAAACAGGGTTTTGCTTTGCAATGCTCGTTCTCTAACGAAGAAACACAAAAAGACCAGAACAGAGGAATCAAAGTTTTTGTTTACCAACTAGAGTTGATGAGATCTCTCCAGTTAGGAGAAGCAACATTCCTGGGTCCGGAAACATGAAACGCGTAAGGATGATGAGCATCATCATCATCGTCCTTCATCACCACCGCCGTCTTCGGAGTCATCGGCGAAGAAGCAACTGAATCCACCATCAACGTTACAGATTCAGTAACGTCTTCTTCCATCGCCACACGATTCGCCATCAAGACCCCCCCCCCCAAAAAAAAAAACACCTTTTTTACTGTTTTTAGGGTTCTTCAACGCAACTAAAGAAGAAGAAGAATCAGAGCACTCTCTGTTAGTGGGTTTTTTTGGAATAATAATGCAAGTGGAGGTTTTTTTAGAATTCGATCGGCATGCGAATCGGATTCAAGCGTTTGGAGTGGAAACAACAACAAACAAAAAAGTTGAAGTTTTTAAAGATTTTTGTGATTAATTACCGAATAAATGATTTTAAAACGGCTGAGATTTGCGGATCTATCAAACGGTCATCTCCTTTTTGTTGTCGGCTTATCTTAAAATACCATATTTACCCTTTTCTGTTAGGCCTGTGAGGGTTTAGCTTCAGGGGTATAATAGGGAAGAAGATAAATTAGTCTACGGCGCTCCACGCTGTAGAGTTGATGCCAGAGTGCGAGCCGCGTATGAGAGAGTAGAGTGTTTAAGCTTCTTTTCACCTTTTAGTAATCCTTACGCTCTCCTTAACTTTGAGTGTCTTTACAGTTTTTGACAAGAGATGAATGAATGATTTGCGTTGTTTATTATGTGACCTAAAAGGTCTGTTTATTTATACAAGATACATAATCTAAGATATGGCAATATCACCTTTTAGATAAATATCGAACTAAAAAGGAAATCTAAATATATATGTACAACTTGATTAGCACGTTTTTCCTTAAATTTTTTTTATAAGTTATGGTTTCAACTTTCAATTAGAATCTGCTAATCTTTTAGTTTGCACATAAACATCCGATTTTTTTATGAAGGATCGAATCTTAGTTCCAGCTGGTAACATTTTTGTGAGTTACCCTTCACGTCATCTACAGAAACAATCATCATATATAACACAGAATGATATGATATGTAATTGTGTTTTTAAAACTAAGTCTTATGCTTACCAAGAACCTTTCTTCTTCTTCTTCTTTTTTATCTTCTTTTTATTTTTTTGCCCTTGTTTTCCCTTGCTTCTCTCTGTCTCTACATTGATGTCTCGGGACACTCCACACTCGTTACTATATTCAGCTTCAACAACACTGTCCTCCGGGAGTCGTATACCACATCCTTTTAATTTGAGCTGAGAGTAGTAATAATCAATGAGATGAAACTGTATATCCACGTGATCAACTTCAGCTAAGGGAGCATTGTCTTCTTCGTTTAGAGGGAAACAACACTCAAATATAACCAGATGACTACCCAACTTAGTTGTTGTAATGGACAATGGCAAATCACCGGAAGCCAATTGGTTCCCACGTATGTCTATGAACTGACAACGTACCTGGATGAAGAATGAGTAACGACCAATATTAATACTGAGATCCGATCCGCAATCGATCACGACGCAAGCTCTGAATCTGAATGATGGTTGAGAGGGAGAGATGTGATGAAGTAGAGGGATAGCTAAAGAGGTTCCAGTTGTACGGTGGATGAAATATGAAGGCACTTCTTCACCTATCAAGATCATCTGTTTGAATACTGATTCTTGATGAATCAGAGCTTCTTGATCCAAATTGAAGTAGTTGATAAAATTGAGCTTGACTATTGAAAAACAATTATCCAGAACGAGAGAAGTGTCGTCAATGCTTGTCGCCACACTTGGACTAATATTAAAGCTGAAGCTATCTTCAATAAATGCTCCGTAGTCTAGAAACTTAGCTGTGTCAAGAAGTGTCAAGTTAAAGATCCTTAGGGAAACATATTTTAGCTTGTTGCAATATGCCAGTATAAGATATTTGAGCTTATGGAAGTTCTCGATCCACCATGGAACCTCTTCTATTGATGTTCCTTCTAGATCAAGCGTTGAGATGTTGGTTGAGATATTGGGAAAACTTGTGAGTCTTGAGCATCCACTAAACATTAGGATATCGAGTGATTCAAGGTTGATTCCAGTGGGAAGAGTCTCAAGATTTATGCACTTTGTAATACTCAACTCTTTGAGATTACTAAGATTTTGAATAGATGAAGGAAGCTCCACCAAACTTGAGATATCGGAGAGCCATAGCCTCGTCAAAGAAGTAGAGGCTAGCATGGTCATGAGAGGTGTAAGCGGCTGAACCAAATTAAAAAAAAAAAAAAAAAAACATTTAGAGATCCAAGCTATATTAGAATTTTTTTTTCACAACTTTAAGAAATTTAACAACACCAACTTCTGAAAAGACTTAGTATGATGAAAGGTTAAAGAAAACATTAGGTCATGTACATACCTGAACTCTTTTCCATAATTGTTGACTCTTCAACCCACACATATTAAGTTCAGTGAGATTTTTTAGATGTAAGTTTGAGGGTAAGTCTTGTATTGTTGTTTCCCACATATAGAGCTTTGAGATGCTGGTTGATATGTTAGGAAAACTCTTCAACCGTGAGCATCCCATGAGATTAAGCCGATCGAGAGATTCGAGGTTCACTCCGGTAGGCAAAGTCTTTAGATTTGCACAAAATGACATATCTAAAGTCTTCAGTTTATGTAGATATTGAATAGAGGAAGGGAGTTCTACCAAACTCGAGCAATACCCAAGATAAAGTTCCTCGAGATTAGTGGCCATAGAAAGATCAGGGAGTTCTTTCAAATTTCTAGATATATCCAAATTCATATCTTTGAGTCCTGTAAGTGACTGAAGTATAAAAAGAACTTTCACATTAGTTGAAAAGATTATCATTTATAAGGTCAAACAATATTGATTGCTATTAAAAAACGTACATGAACTCCTTCCCAAAGCTTCTCGAGCTTGCTCCTTCGCATTGTAAGCTTAACAAGGTGTTCAGGACGGAAGTTAGAAGGCAAACATCTCATTGGGTATCCGTCCAACCTCAATAGTCTAAGTTTCGGGGGGAAATAGTCGAAGCCTTCCGCTAAGTGCCATCTTACTTCCTTCTTATAGTCCCATTTTTTAATGTAAATTGTTATGAAACATAGATTATGCATCCCTTTGAACGCACTCTCATGTATATGCAATTCATCAGTCTCATTAATATCCAATGATATGCCCAAAACCTTTTCAGTACCCTGAAATTGTTATATATATCAAGAAAAAAAGAGTGACTTATCAACAAGTGACATAACATGCTTTTGATAAAAAAGAGTGAGCTACATGAAAAAAAAAAGAACTTACAGTTTTATATTTAAGTACTTTGTATATATCCTTCGAATCAACAAGGAATTCTCGTTCTCCAGGCTCATTGGACTGTGCACGAACAATTTCTTTTCCCATTTCTTGTAGTAAAGTGTGCATCTTCACAGTATCATGGTTTACATGTACGAGGGACTTATCAACAAGGGTTTTTAGCCCTATAGTAACATCCAAGTCACTATCTCCTAACATCTGCTTGATATCATTGAGTTTTGCACCATCAAAGAGGCATACAATATGACGAAATATCTTTTCATCTTTTTCGTTATTTAACCCGTCGTAGCTAACTCTTAGTGTTTTCTCGATTTTTCCGTTCAGCTTACTACGAAGGCTGGGTAGCATTTCCACCCACTCCTCTTTGTCTATACCCCGTAAATACGAACCCAAAACATTAAGACCCAAAGGAAGGTTACCGGCATGCCTAGCAATTTTAGAAGCGACCTCCATGAAACCATCTGGTGGATATTTTTGCTTAAAAGCAGATCGACAAAACATTTCAAGAGAGAGTTCTTGAGATGGGAGACACACCTCATAAATATGAAAGATATTATGGGCCCTTAGAAGATGCTTATCTTTTGTAATTGCAACAATTCTACTTCCACATCCAAACCACTCAATTTCACCAACTAAAGTATCTAGAACCACTTGATCATCCACATCATCAATAAAGATAAGAACCTTTTGGTGCTTTAGTTTATCTTCAATAGCGCCTAAATGATCTATTTGTATGTGTCTAGTGCCTAAAATTTCAGACAAAAACTTTCCTTGCAAACTCAACTTCATATTATAGTCATCAGGGTTAGCTCCACTAAAGTTTTTCATATTCTTAGATATGAAACCTCTGTCTATGAAAATCCTACCTTGGAAGTGACGAGAAAGTCGACTAAATAAAGCTCTTGCAATTGTAGTCTTGCCAATTCCCGTTGGACCCCATATCCCAACCATCCTCGCTTCCTCGGATTCCAAATGTAACAATAAACTCATCTCCGCTATATGATATTCGATACCAGCAAAGTCCTTAAAATCCTTCGATGGAGTCAGTTTCAGTTTTCCCAAAAGATCATTAGCGATTACTTCAATCATTGTTGCTTCATTATTGCTAACATGAAAGAATAGACTAGTCAATTTTCACGTGGAACCATGTATTCAAAATATATATTATATATCACTAATATAAAAGTCTTACAAGTTATGAGAATGATATCCGAGTAGATTTGCAACAAGGATCAGCGCGTGCTGCCATTGTTTTTGCACTCCTTTTGTTTTGATTTGACAAGTCTTTGCAAAAGCCTCTCCAAATTTTCCAGTTTGTTTCCTGACATGAGATGGATCTAAACCGTAGAAAACTGGTATAACTAGTTGACCAGACTCTTCCTTGCATTTCACGATCTCCACCAATTCATCGAGACACCAACTAGAAGAGGAGTAGTTTTCCGAGAACACAACCACCGCGATCTTGGAAGTCCTTATCGCCCTTACAAGCTCAGGGGCAATCGAGTGGCTTCTCTCTATCTTATTGTCTTTGAAAGTCTTGATCAACTTCTGATCTAGTTCCTTGAGAAAATGGCTGAGGAAAGTTATGCGGACGTCTTCCCCGCTAAAGCTTGGGAAAATATCGTATACCCAATTACGAGAGGATGAGGAACTAGAAGCCATTTGTGCAAAGAAAAAGATTTAACTCATACAATAGCTAACTATGGTACTCAACCACTTTTAGGATGAAGAAACTTTTGGATATATTTTTAAGTTGAAGTCAATTACGTGCTTTACTTTACAACAACCAAAAACTATAAACACACGAGGAGATAGGTCAAGTCTCCTTGACCAAGTCTAACTGAGCCTTACCAACCAAACCTTCCCGCTATGAATCAGAGAGGTCTATAAATAATCTAATAAAATGTTGAAACTTTCTCAACTCTTTTTTTTTTCTTTTTCATTTTGCTATGGTCACCATTAACCATTATTCCAAATTTAAAACAACGTAGGCCATAATATATACACTAGGTGACTTATGCGCAAACGTAAGAGATTTATTAATATCTTACTATATAAAACTAGGATTCAGACTCCCCGCAATGTCGCAGGGAAAATATTTTAGAAAAAAAGTAAATAAAATTTAAAATTATACATCATAAAATCATTGAAATGTAAAAACATTGTTTAAAGTATTAGAAATATAAGATATATTATGAAAAGTTATGGTAAAGCTACAATTAAAAAAATCAATATGACAAAGTGATCCTAATTGAGAATACTGAACTAATGGTTGTAATGAGTAAATATAATTTTCTTTTAAATAATTGTAATTAAAAAAAATATAAATTTTAAATATCAAAATAGTTTTAACGAAAAGTTACGATAAATAGACGCAACTATAAATTCTATATTAAGTTTTATTAAATTTCTATATTGCTATAGTGATTTCTAAAATTTTAGTTAGATTATAGAATAACGTTGAATATTTGATATTAATATTCAAATTATTTAGATTAAACATAAAATGGAAAATTTGTTTCAATGAACAATGATTTGTTAGTTATTGATGAAGAGACAAATATATAGAAAGTTCAAAAGACATGACTATATAAATAGTCACACCTATTAGAACGAAAAGTTATGATGAAAATTATGAACCTATTAGAACGAAAAGTTGTGATGAAAAAATATGAATAAAATATAGTGAAAAGACACAACTCTAAAATAAACATATACAACTGTTTGAGTTTAAAAAAATCGAAAAAAAACAATTTTCTTACAAAAAATACTAAGCAAAGTCACAACTGTTGTTCGTATTTATTCAGACTGTTATTATTATATTTGAATATTAAACTATTTTTTAACAAAAGTTACGATAAAAATATTCTCAACTTTAAATTCTATATTAAATTTTATTAAACTTCTCTATTTCTATAATCATTTCTTAAATTTTAGTTAGATTATAGAATAACGTTGAATATTAGATATTAATATTTAATTATTTAAATTTAACATAAAATGGAAAATTTGTTTCAACAAACTTGTTAGTTACTGATGAAGAGACAAATATAAAGAGAGTTCAAAAGACATTACTATTTAAATAGACACACCTATTAGACCAAAAAGTTGTGATGAAAAGATATAAATGAAATATTGTGAAAAGACACAACTTTACAATGAACAGATACAACCGTTTGTGTTTGCACTTGATTTCACCTTATAACCTATATAAACTGCTTTTAAATAGAAGACATCTTTATTACCATATTGAAAAGTCAAATTCAAAAATTCACTATATAATCCATCTAACTCTTGAAAAAAAACTCTAGATATTTTCATGAAATTTTTATATTTAAAATTAACTAAAACTTGTAAATTAGATTCATCATTCCAAAAATCTTTTATTAAATCAAGAATTGGAAGAATTTATTTACTTTTAAAAGAATGCATGCTAGAGAGTAATTTAGAAAGTTGTAAAAACTTTAATATTGAAATTTTATATTATTTTGTGTCATGACAAAAAAGTGAAAACAGTTCAAAAAAATATATATATCTAGATTTCAAAAGATACGAATATTTGCAACTTTACAATGAACAGTTGCAACTTACAACAATGAACAATCGCAACTTTTTGTAAAACACACAATTTAAATTTTCTACAAATTTTTTTTAAAAAATATCAAAAATGTACGGTTGAAAAAACACAATTTTTGGTGGCATTTATTCAGATTGCTTATATATAGACATTAAATTTTTATATTTAAAATTAACTAAAAGTTGTAAATTAGATTCATCATTCCAAAAATATTTAGTTAAATCAAGAATTGGAAGAGTTTATTTACTTTTAAAAGAATGAATGCTAGAGAATAATTTAGAAATCTAGAAAAACTGTTGATAGTAAAATTTTATTAATTTGTGTGATGGCAAAAAAATGAAAACAGTTTAAACAGACAAATATATATAGATTTTAAAAAATACGGATATTCGAATAAACACAACTCTACAATGAACAGTTACAACTTTACAAAAAACCGTTACAATGAACAATCGCAATTTTTTGTAAAACATACAATTATTTTTTTTTAGTGTTTAGAGAGAGGCAGCCGTAAATATTTTCTATCAAAAATATAAACTAAAGATAATTTGAATATAATGATGAGAAGTCATTTATATATAAATTTGAATAGACATAACTGTTTGTAAGAGACACAACTATATATTTAACAGACACAACTTTTGAGAGAGACACAACCGTTGAAATTAAAAATATATATATATATATATATATATATATTATACGTAAAGGTATGACGTAAAACCGCAACTATTGTTCGCATTTATTCAGATTGTTATTATTATATAGATTTGGGTTTTAAAGTTAGCAACTCGTTTCATTGCCACAAATGTAATTTTTATCGATTAGATATTTTGCGGTATGTTAAATATTCTTTTTGTTTATACAATGTAAAAAAGATAATTATATGAAATTCTAATAGTAAAAATTTAGGAAAACATACATAAACATTAATTTTGTTTTAACTATTTTAAAAACTTTAAAAGATTATTATAAAAAGACAAACACACTTTGAGTTAAGTGTCCAAACAACTTGCAAATAACGAAAACGCACCTTAATAAATAGTCCAAACAAAGTAATTCAAACATATGTACAGAATTAATATTTATAGAAATTACAGATGAAGAGTTTCTTACTCTTCTTTTCGAAAAAAAAAACTTATTAAAACTATATACAAATTGATCGATTAAACATGGCAAGTCAAATTGTCTATTAATCTCTTTAGTGGTTGTACTCACCCCATGAAGACTCGGTTCCATTGACCAAACAATGAAATGGAAACAAATTTTGTCTCACTCTCATTGTTCATCAACAACTTCCAATTTACCCTTGCTCATAACATTGTTCTTTTTGTTTAAGCTATAGCTCCCAAAGAGACTCTCCATTTCTTCTAAAGCCACACCTCGTGTCTCCGGAAGGAAAGTGAAGAAGAAGACCCATGCGGTGGCCGCAACTCCGGCAAAGAGAAGGAATGCACCACCGATGGTGAGACCCTTAGCAAGAGAGAGGAATGTCATTCCGATAATACCACTCATAAGTCTATTCAACATCACTCCCAAACTTGCACCTTGAGCTCTTAACCTCATGGGGAATATCTATGAGCAGTAAACCCACGTCACAGGGCCTGCGCCTATTGAGAATGTTGCCATAAAAGACATCACCGTTGTAACACTAAGCCCTATAGCCCACTTGATAGTTTGTCCGGGGTTCCTGTTGATTACTGTGAGACTAGTTCCAAGTGCTGTCAAGGAAATAAACATTCCGCCCATACTCGTAAGCAACAAGGCACGACGTCCAAACCGATCAACCACACAAGTCCCTACCACAATGAAGAGGGTCTTAACAACTCCAACAGCCACCGTAGCTAAGAGCTGGTTATTCTTGGATCTCAATCCAGCCTTTGAGAAGATGGTCGGAGAGTAAAGCATGACTGCATCAACTCCAGAGGCTTGTTGGGCGAAGTGGATGCCAAGGCATGCTATGAGGATGTGTTGAACGGACGGGGTTGGTCGGACAAGAAGGTCCTTCCACACGCCTTTACCGGCAGTCTTGTTGTTCGGCACGACTATAACATCGTCTGTCATATCATCAGGGATTCCAGCCGCACGTTTGATGTCATTGAGCCTAGAGATGGCTTCTTCTTTAGTGTTTGAGGTTTTGTCAAGAACTTTAAAAGCATCTCCAATGCGACCTTGGAGGACTAGCCATCGTGGAGACTCCGGCATTGCCAACACTCCAATGGCTAAGAATACCGAGGGAACCGCTCCAACCCCTAACATGAACCTCCAACCGAGATGCTCGGGAAGCTTGGAGAAGAAGTAGTTGGACACATACCCTAAAAGTATACCAATATTGATATATATCTGCATAAATAAAACATATTATCATCAACCTCCATGCACAATTATTTTTTATATAGATATATTTCAGATAATAATAATAAAGGTCGAATCTATCGTACCTCAAGGAAAGAGCTAAGGAAACCACGTGAGGAGGCAGGAGCGACTTCAGCGGTGTAAACAGGCGCAATCATCATAGCATAACCGACACCGATACCAGCTATGAAACGACCCACCATAATGAAAGGATAGTTTGTGGCAAAACCCATGAGAAGAGCACCACAAAAGAAGAAAGCTCCTGCCAACACTATGGTATATCGTCTTCCAATCCAATCTGAAGTTCTACCGGCCGCGCCTGAACCGATTAGAGAGTAGATATTTAGAATTCCCATAAGAATCTCAAGTTGTACGTCCGACAGTTTCAAATCGTCTTTTATGAAAATTGCAGCTCCACTCATTACTCCTATATCTGCAACATCCATAAAATGTAAGGATAATTATCTTAACCATAAAATCAAACCAACCTTAGTGAATGAGAATTCACAACGAATACGAACCGTAACCAAGGATGATAGACGTCATTGATGCTAAGATTGCACAAGGAAAAGCAAATCGGCTTCTATTCCCTCTTGGTGGCTCGAGCTCTGCAACAACAACACCTCGTTCTTTTCCTAAGGAACTCATTGTGTCCACCATGATCGTAAAACTTACAGTGAAAAAGAAATTGGTAAGGAGAAGAGAGTGTCATTAGCAGAAAAAAACAAACTAAATTTATTGTGAGTTACGAAATCTATTGGAAGATGAGAATTTAAAAAGATGTGGGATGCTCACAGTTGAAGCCAACTAAGATCACATGTTTTAGAAATTAACAAATAAGCATCCAGTTAGTTAAATCAGTTACAGAAACTATTTACTTGAAATTCTAATGACAGAAATCGGATATCAAGATACACATGGTTTTACTCCAATCTACTAGATTTGTCCTAAAATTTGCAATTTCTAGTTATAACAAATCATTCAAGATTTTAAGATTTGTTGTCTCACTTTTTTTTTTTTTTTTTTTTTGGTTATTACCTTAGCTAAATTTAGAAACATTAGTAAATAGACATTCACAAATTGTTATAATTCTAATATAAATGAAAACAAACAAATAACAAAATTTTTTAATTAGATGCATGTTAAAAATACACCGATCTTGGATCCTCTAAATTTCTAATTAGATACTTTAGTTAGATTTTCAATTTTTCATCAATATCAAATTACTCTTTTCTTTTTTTTTTTTTTTTTTTTTTTTTTTTTTTTTT
>NC_025702.1:10922841-10924930 GCF_000633955.1 Camelina sativa | reverse complement strand
TCTCTCAAAGACGGTAAAAAATAACACATAGTTTTACCCTTATTCCTATATCAGATTCATGCTTGATTATGATTTATGATACCAATTTAAAGATTGAAACTTTGGGATTTTGGGTGTACTTGTAGAAGTCATGTTGTCTTATTAGTTGGGATTGATCTACTTGCATAAAGGTCTCCCATTTGATTAGTGTTTTTGTATGATTGTTTGTAATGTATGGTGTAAAGCTATGATAACATTAGGTTTGTTCAGTACTTAGACCTCAGTTTTGCTTTTGGTACAGATTTGGAATGGAAACTGATCTATGGTGGAGATGTCTGCGTTAAACCACTTGATGGCAACTCATGTTCTGCAACAAGCCCAAACATATAGAGGTTCTTTATGACCAGGTTAGGACTTATAAACTTCTCTCAAGCTCTCTTATTAAACCATTGTACTCATAGTGCCTCTCTTTGCTAGCTAAAATTTGAATTCGGATGCTATCATATTCAACTAGAGTAGTGGTTATAGAGATAGGAAAGAAATTTGTATTGGTTCCTAAAACCCCATTTGGATGTTTCAGTGACTCAATACCATTCCCAGTACTTTAGTTTATCTGTTTGTGTGGTTTTCTCTTTGTATTTGTTGTGTATGTGTGTGCCTTGTGGCCTGTTTTCTCACTCAGCTTGACACTAAAATGCAGGCGGTTGAGGCAACAAAGAACGTGGAGCTTGGAAACAAAGAGCTTTCTCCGATACAATTAAAAGAGACCATTTTCCAACAAGTTTTACAATCGTTGAACGTGGAGCTTTGCACTTCTCGTTGGACTTTGTCTAGTCTTGTCACTACCTCTTCAGCTTTACAATCGTTGAAGTGAAGCTAGTTTTTATTGAAATCACATTGCTTTTGTTTTACGACATGTCCACTTTGAAACATTTCATCTCTTTTTTTCTTTTTTATGTTGCGTTCTTTGTTGTAGCATGTTTTTGATTAATCAAGCCTGTTTTTGATTAATCAAGCTTTTGCTTTTTTTTTTTAATGTAATAGAAAATATTTAAATAATTGTTTTGTTATTTTAGATAATTAAAGTTTGATAATTAATCAACACAAATTAAAAAATTATTATTTAAATGCTTGAGCAACCTTCTTTTGGATTATCTAGTAATAGGGTGATTTTGCTTAAATTTATCTTAGAGCTACTTTACTCCACTAATGATGGTATTTAAGTGTTTTGATTTTGACGGTTATCTCTCTCTTCCCTCTCTCAAATATTTGAGAGAGGGAGAACATTGTTGATTACGGCTATCAGATCCCGATTACTCAGGCTTCTCTTGTGTCTCGTCCGATATTGATTGACTTACATAGCAACAATGATCGGTTTTGTTGTCGGCGCTTCCTTGCCGAGATGGTAACGACACTTCCATGCCGTGTTTGCTGTCGGCGCTTCCTTCCCTTGTTTGTTCTCGGCGCTTCTTTGCCGTGTTTGTTCTAGGCGCTTCCTTGCCGGTGTTGTCTCATAGTTAGTCGTCCCGAGTGACTCGGGCTTTTGCCGGATGTTCTGACGCCGGTTTTGTTTCTTAAGATCTGTGGTTTACAACAAATCATCGTATAAGATTATGACAAAAAGGTAATGAAAAGAAGACGTATTTCCAGCATGTTTGGATTGCCTGTAGCCGTTTTCTACATGTATATGGAGCTTCGATCACGCAAGCTTTTGTGGATCAATCAAATTTCTTTCCTTTTTCTGAGTTTGCCAGATCTCATTGTTTGATGATTTGGAAAATTAGATGGGTTGAAATCCCTGTATTTGGTTTCATTCTCTCTGTTTAAGCAGTCTCCGGTGAGAAACAACCAAAAATTGATGCTTCACATATTTTCTGGCGTCAATAGTGTTCACCGGTATCGGAGTTTTCAACGGCAAAGGATGACAGAAAGTTTTATCGTTTCTCTTGCAACATGGTTACACCACATGTTATTCTTATTGGCACGTTAGAAGCACAAGAGTTATCCTTCTTTTTCTTTTGATGTAGTCCTTTGGGCCTTGATTTTGGGCTTGTAAACTTGTTTGGATCAATCAATAAATATAAGATTTGAGAAAAAAAAAAAAAAAAAA